>NC_135498.1:115062633-115190133 GCF_052857255.1 Amblyomma americanum
CCTCTCTCAAGTGATTTTTGGATTTAGCTTGACGTAGACCATCAGAGAGATCTGGCGTAATTTATTTTCTTTGTATAAAAATGCGATGATACGCGGTCGCGGGGGCCTTGGTTAACTGCTCTCAGGATGATGGGGGCGTTTCCTGCACGTTTTAGGATGTCATATTCCTGCTGCATGGAAAACAACTGAACAGCTTGCGTGTCTTTGCAGCCTGTGTTAGGCGAGAGTATGAGAGACCAGTGTGTTCAAGTTAATAATAATAATTGGTTTTGGGGGAAAGGAAATGGCGCAGTATCCGTATCATATATCGTTGGACAACCGAAGCACGCCGTAAATGAAGAGATGAAGGAGGGAGTGAAAGAAGAAAGGAAGAAAGAGGTGCCGTAGGGGGGGGCTCCAGAATAATTTCGACCACCTGGGGATCTTTAACGTGCACTGACATCGCACAGCACACAGGCGCCTTAGCTATTTGCCTCCATAAAATTTCAGCCGCCGCGGTCGGGTTCGAACCCGGGAACTCCGGATCAGTAGCCGAGCGCCCTAACTAATGAGCCACCGTGGCGGGTCCTCGTGTTGAAGTTCCTGATTTCAGGTTTTTACGGGTAGACCTAGAGAACATCACACATTTTGATGATCCCAAACCCAGGAAAAGCAGTGGGAAGAGAAGCTTCTCTGTCTGCATTGCCGCTGGTTCAAATACAGCTCGGACCTGAATTTTCTTCTTCTGGGTGCCATTCTGACAGAAATTGTTAGAACATTTTGGATGATTTTGCCTCTTTATTCACCGTCATGTACACCTTCAGGTACGGTTGGTGTTCGCTTTAATTTGCCGAGAATGTGAGTTTGAAGTCGTTGACGCGAAAAGCTTAAATAAGTTGTGTTGAAAACGGCATCAGCAGGCCTCGCTTGAAAGCAGCCAGCACACATCTTTCTCCTCGACGGCTCCGAGTACCTCCTGTCTATTTTAACGACGATTGCTTGAATGCCTGCCGTAAAGGACCACCAAAACAGGGTCCATCTCTCATGTGGCTCCAATCAACATGCTTTATTGCGTAGGAGTGCGGCCATCTTCAACCGAAAAGAACGCCGGGTTGAAGTTTGGAAATAAGAGCGCCCAATTTTCGGTGTCACATCACGTGCCCAGGGCCACTGCAGCAAGTAGACGGGCGTTGTCTGCCCCAATTGCCGCGACCATGTCTCGAGACAAAGGCCTTGTTTCCGGTGTTTTCCTCCCGCGTGCCAACCGCAAGAGATGGGTGTTTGAAGCACAAGTTTCGACAACATGTTTCTACGCTCTAGCTGGCCGTACGTTCTGACGTACAGCAGCTTACGCAACCTCGTCGGCATTCTCCTCATTCTCAATCTCAAGCACCTGACGTAGGCACGTCCACAAGTGAGAGAAAGTGAGATTGTGCGCGAAAGTGAACGCTCAGCCGACTCCCTCCTGGGTGAGGTTATCCTCTACCTATGGCCGTCAGTGAATAAGAGCCCTATATACCTCGGTATTTATTGTGGCCGAGAGACTCTCCGGTTTGCTTTTGGTGATGTTAAATAATGTAAATAAACCCATTCGTAATCTTTCTCCCATCACCTAACGCCTTCACTAGACGGCACTCCTGTCTTGGTGGTGGGGACGGGCGTCAACTTGATCGCCGTTCCATCAAGGAGAACTAGCGACCATGAACCCCGATGATGCGCTCTGTTCTTGGAGATGCGGCGACCTACGCTCCGCCGGAGCAGACGAAGCAAGAGGAGGATGACGGTGCAACGCCAACAGGTTTGGCATGTTGGCGCACTGTAGTGCTCCGCCAGTGGTTACTGAACGATAAAGCATGCAAGCAAAATCCACCACTGTGCGTGAGCGTTGCAAGCAGAAGTTGGTCGCGCCAGGGGAGGCGAAGGTTTCAATGAGTTCAGCGCAGTACACAGCAGACAGTAATTTTTGTATGATGTTTTGCCTGTAGTGTACGGGTCAGTAATTTATATGGTGACTCTTGGTATCAGTAGAGAGTTGACTGCAACGTCAGGTATTCTTACGAAGACTAAAAGAGAAATTTCTCTCTCTCATTCTGCATGTTAAATCATTCCGCAGTATACGAGGCCTTCACCAGATATAACTAAATTCTCTCATTTATTCAATATGTTCACTTGCTTTGGGCATCGAAATAAAACTGGTGCAATGCGTAATGGTACTTAAAGAGCATAAGTGAATTTAGCCCCAAAAATTGGTTCTCTAGTCCAATGAACTGCCCCACTGCAGCGATGACTGCATACTGCACCAAATATTTCTGCCTTACATAGACATCAAGCGTTGACATTTAGCAAGCATTTATGCACCGATTTGGTTGCGTTTGTTTTTTGTACAGTTGCCCATGACGGCGACCGAGCGAACGTCACTGCAAGCGAAACGTCGTCCACAAGTAAAGCGTTCTTCGCCACTGTATTCAAGAGCATCATTGAAGGTCTTGGTACACTCCATGCTGAAGACACTACATATTAAGATGTTCTCGTTTCTCTTTTCTCGGCCGCTCCTTGCTAAGGCTATTGTGCTGTCGCTTCATAGCATTTATTCATGGTTGCTTTTCTTATTTCCTGAGCGCTGCTTTTCTGCAGTGAAAGCATCGCTGTGTTTGCGAGGAGTTAATGGCGCCCTCATTCTCACCTCACCCTCGAAAGAGCCTTGATAATTTCGCCGGGTAATGGCAGCCTTCTTGTTCGGCTCAGCCGCCGCCGCCGCCGCTTCACGCTGGCGTGCGTGTTTCACCTCAAGTGAGAGAAAAAATTATTCATTGAGGAGTTTGAAAATGTGTAGCTGCGCTTGGGGCTATCATTCCTAAACCCCGTTGGTGTAGGCTGGGCTCTTTCAATGAGATATTTTTTACTCATTTTGTGCGAACTGGTCAGAGCCGCCTTTAATCACTCTTGCTTTGGAGGGATATTATTACTGATAGCCTTATTTCAGTGGCAGGCGCACACCAAATATTGTAGGTACGCCTTCTTCCCGCAGAATTTCCATTAAGAGTCAAATGGTTCCGCATCAATTCCATGTAGTCTTCGCGGGTTGTTCAAAATGTTGGTCCGTAGCTTGCAGAGGAGCAGTTCCTCCCCTTTGTACTTCCCTAGTAGGGCATTTTGCGTTGACAGGTGTGCTCTAAATCTATACCTTGTATGTAGCAGTGGCTCGTTGTCCTCTAGAGAGACGGGCGTAGTCTGTATTCTCCAGCAGTTCGCCTGCGCACTACGTGAGGGATAAGGAGCGCCGGTTTTTCGATAATAATTTCTTAGCCTGGTATAGAGATAAAGTACATATTGGCCATTATCCATCCTTGCGGAATTGTTCCGGTGCGCCAGCACTCGTTTATGCAGTCCGTGAGTTGCTGCTGTGCAACCGTGTTGAGGTGGCTGGAAGTCTGGCAGTGATTTTGTTTAGATCTTGGGCTGTCCCTCGGCGCTATCTATCAGTGTTACTATGATTCTTCTATGAAGAACTCTCTATCGGCGTCTTTATTGGTTCCCCCTCGTACTCTTTACAGCACGGTTGTGTCCTCCACAGTGTCCTCCGCTGATATAACCGAGGGCGTAATTAAAAGAGAGGCTGCACTCCATGCTGGAGACACCACACATTAAGATGTTCTGGTTTCCCCTTTCTCAGCCGCTTCTTCCGAAGTTGATCCTACTGTTGGTGCATTGCGTTTCTTTTTGGCTGCGTTTATCCAGTAAAGTAATTGTTTTATAGTCTAAGAGTTTAAGGCACCCTCATTCTCACCTCACCCTCGAAAAAGCCTTGACACTTTCGTCGGGGCATCGCGGCATTTCAGTTCGTCTCGGCAGCCACCGTCGCTTCAGCGCGATGCACCTGTTTCACCTATAGTCACCACAATCTAGTTTGTTCCACCTACTTTTTTTCCACGCCCTTCTTTCTACACGTGGCAAAGAAATCGGCTATTTGGTTTCAGTCGAAATGGCTGTGCACGTTCATATTCTTTTTTTTTCTGCTGGCGCAAAATACTATTTTCGTTAGACCCGCCGTTCTGGCTGAGTGGTTAGTGGCCTTGGCTACTGAAATAAAGTATATAAATAGGTTCGAACTCAGCAACGGCGCCGCGTTTCGATGGAGCCGAAACGTAAAAGGCGACCGTGGGCTGCTTGATGTCAGTATATGTAAATAACCCCAGCTGCTTGAAATTATTCCGGAGTTCTCCACAACGGCACCTCTTTGAGTCTTTTTTCTTTAACTCCCAACTTCCTTCTCTAGCAGCGTGTTTGACGTGTCCGCCGAGAAAGTAGTCAAATGCAGTGCCTTTGTGTCTCCTTTCATCAAGAACAAATGCTTACGCTTTTTCTCTGCGCTCGGCATGTTTCACTTTGGGTTTTGATTCCGAAAGCAACCAAACCTTAATTATAATCTAGCGCTGGTGTTTCTCCTGCTTATGGCACAAATTGTTTGGCTGTTCGTTTTTCTAAATGTTTGCGGCACCGACTTTAACTCTTCGAAGATAAGTGTTTTTTACAAGCACAGACGCAATCGGGAAAGTGAATCATAACACTAAGGCAAGTATTTCTGAAAGAACCGCCGCAGTACCACTGACCCAACAGTGGCTTCCGCAAATGGTCGGTACTGCGGTAGCGGCAAAAACAGAATAGTTTAGCACCATTTAATATTATATACGCAAATGGTTCAATATCTTGAATAACTATGACGACATCATGCGACAGAAGGAATTCTTCCTCGCCTTCCACTGTTTTTGTTTTTTCCTTTCTAGTATTTATTGTGGTCAATGCAACAAAACCTGCAGTTGTAAGTCAGCGCTGTGTGTGTGCGTGTCTCCTTTCTCCTGTCCCGTGTAAGCGCGCTGTTTTTCAGTGAGATTATGTACCAACTGGCCCGGCAACTGTCCTTAAAACTAGGATAACTTTATAACGATAATTAATAATATTTCACACTTTTGAGCAACCTGGAAGCATGGAGACAATCGCGGTAGCACTCCAGCGCCCAGACATGACAGCGCCCGCTCTCTTCGCATATTTATGTCCCGCATACCCGTTGATAGCCTATTGTCACTCAGCCGATAACGCACATGGCTTTTCAACTATCCCCAGCAGGTCACATGATTACAAATTATACATTTTCCAATCCTGTCATTTCCAGGGCACACGTGGATACTATGGCTGAAGTGTAGCTGGTTAAGCTGTGGCCAAACAGTTAACTCGGGCGATTTCAAATCCGAAATGTTACGATATCCAACATGACAATGCCCCCACTTATTCCACAGAAGCTATAACCTGCAGCTTGCGCTCGGGAACTTCGCTTTCTAAGACCTTCACGGGGACTGCTTGAGTAATCGTTCTGCCACTATCTGCAGTACTTCCTTGTATTGACATCATCCAGAGATGTATCGTATGTCAGGCTTGTTTGTGGCCCTTGTCGTCGTCGTGGTGAAGCCAAGCATACAAAATTTGCCGTAATACTAAGAAGCGACCTTTGTCTAGGTCTTTTCACACGATGCACGGCTACAGGGCACTGGCCTTGAAATCATTCGGCGCAGCGCTTATCGGAAAAGCCAGAGGAGTGTACGTGGCGTCACGCCTTTGCTTCCTTTGTGGCGTCATCATATGAAAGCTCAAATGTGACAGTGACATATGGGAACAAACTTTTAATGTTGGTGTATGCTGTGCATGCACTTATACCGAGTGACTGTTTTCGCAATTGTAATTTTTCATACATTTTGATCTTACATCGGCTTTCTGGACAGAAATTAGATGTCAGAAACCATATGTAGCGGACATATGCTCCAAAGCGTGCGCAGTTATGTCGTCCGGGCTGCAGTTCCTACCGCATAGAGACATTACGCACGTGATATGTGAGAAATATCAGCGCTATTGGTACGTCCCAAACTAAACTAAACAAGGATCGGCGGAGAGCCTCACGGTGGTTACCTAAGTTCCCACCAGAGGACTTGCATTTTCATTTTCATCTTCTGTTCCCTTTATTAGCCTCATGATCTGCCTGACTATGCCCATTGCAGCACAAATGCCTCTCCGATATCTCTCTAATTATCCCTGTCCTGAGCAAACTTCTTGATCTAATCCGCCGACCTAACTTTCTACCACTCCCTGATACACTTCTCTCCGTTTGTAATTAAGTCTGTTACGTTTAAGAACCATCGATTATCTTGTGTTCGCTTTACATGCTCTGCGCAAGCCAATTTGTTCCTCATGATTTTGACTAGGATATCATAAACCCGTGTTTGATCCCTGACCCACTTTGCCCACTTCCTTTCTCTTAACGTTACAACTATCCTTTATTGCTCGTTGCGCAACCCTTAGCTTAAGCTGAACTCTTTTCGTTAGCCCCCACGTTTCTGCCACATCGGTAATTTCTGGTAAGATACAGCTGCTATATAATTTTGCCTTGAGGGATATTGGTAAATAGCAGTGTATGATCTGAGAGAATATGCCAAATGCGCTCCATCTCACTCTTATTTTTCTAGTTATTTCACTCATGATCCGGATCTGTTATCACTGCCAGCCCTAAGCAGACGTATTCCCTTGCCACTTCTAGCACCTCGATACCAATTGTAAGCTACTGTTCCCTTCCGAGACTGTTGAGCATTATTTTGGTTTTCTGCACATTAATTTTTAGAAAAACGTTCTGCTCTGCCTGTCTAACTCATTGTGTAGAATTTACTGTTCATTTGCTGAGTGGGGTCGCCATTGCTCATTTATTTATGCTGTCAAGAATTCTATATTCCTTCCTTCTGAAGGCCGTCGTTGTATTTGTAGAAATAGAACGAAAATTCTCTTCATATGTAGAGCAAGATCGCATTAGTAGACTTGGTTGGTAGAGAAGACATTGGAAATGGAAAAAACAGGAAGGAATAAACGCGCGGAGCACCGATGAAAATGCAGACTGAGCGTAGGAAGTCACACCATAATATATTGCAAGTCAAGGAAAAGTACGCGACATGCACTTACTGAACACAACGCCAGTTGAAGCGAAAAGTTTCATTACGGCAACTTTTCGAGCCGACCGCGGGGCCGCAAGCTGGACATTGAATGTAGCTAAAGTTCAAAAAAGTAAATGACACCTGTCTCACATATCTCGGTGGACACCCGAACGGCGCAGTAAGCGAAATAAAATGAAAGTTGGTTTTAAGAAAAAGACATTACACCTGTCTCATATTGCGCAACTTCCTTTCCTCAAAAAAAAACAATAACTTTTTCAATTTCGATTTCTGAAATTATTTGCAGGGTTTGCGCGTCGTTTGGAACCGGATTTGCTTCCAAATCTGCGCATATAAAGAGCAATAGTACAGTTGTAAATATTACCAAAGCTATATTACCAAAGCTGCGTCGGCAAAGTCATGCAAAGAATGCTGCTCACACGCGTGGAATGGTACTTGGAGCGATATCAGATTTATCCAACCTTCATGTCTGGGTTCCGACGGGGCCGCTCTTCTATTGACAACGTGGTTGACCTTGTAACGTTGGTGCATCACAGCAAAAGTTTGAAAAGATTGACCGTGCATTGTTTTTGGATATCAACGGCGAGTGCGACAACGTAACGCATCAGGCCATTTTGGACGCAATGGAAGCTGCTGAGATCGGAGGCCGCACGTTCAGCTGGATGCGCAGCTATTTATCAGAGAGGTCGTTTTTTGTCCTGACTGCGGACGGACCAACGTCCTTACACCGAAATTCACTCGAAATCCCTCAGGGTGGAGTGCTGAGCCCAGTTCTCTTCAACCTTGTTCTCATCGGCCTGGTCGACGTATTGCCACAATCTGCTGAGATCTCGGTATATGCAGGCGACATCTGTATTTGGGCGTCAGGGGTGACCCGTCCTCAAGTTCGTGCAAGACTTCAAAAGGCGGCATCGATATTGACATCTTATCTTCGCTTGCAGGGCCTGAACATTTCGACCGAAAAGTGTTCACTTGTGGCGTTCACACGCAAAATAATGTCACGCTACACCATTCGCATTAATGGTGAAGCCATTCCCTATGAGAGAAGCCACAGATTCCTTGGTGTTGTCATCGACAGGAACCTCTCGTGGAGTCCACATGTCTACGACATGAGAAAGAGACTAATTGCGATTGTCCACGTCCTCTCCTTCCTCCCTACCTCGGGGAAAGTCCTTGGGCGCATCAGTGCGCTCTATGCTGCAACTGTACCGTTCCCTATTTCTGGGCTACATGCGGTACAGTCTTCCGATATTCAGTTCCATTAGAAAGACAAATATCAAGACTCTTCAGAGTGTGCAAGCGCAAGCTCTCCGTATCTGCCTTGGACTGCCTAAATGTGCATCAACAGCAGCAACTGTTCTTGTTGCCCGGGAACATCCTGTTACTACATACATTGCTGTTGACACCATGAGAACACATATTCGGCACCTCACACGGGTTCCCTGTCATAACCTTGCAACACTCCCAATAATTAGGCCGCGTACTGCATTCGCCAAAGTCATTGAAGCTCATCGCGCATATCTTCCATCGGAGTTCACCCCTGCGTCAAGACCGTGCTCACCCTTATGGAGTCTTCATGAACCTCGGGTTCACCTCTATATTCCTGGAATTACTAAGACAGCTGGTGTATCACTACCCGCTCTCAAACGACTGACATTGAACCACCTGCATTCTTACCACAGTCACCGCATACAACTTTACACAGATGGATCAGTTCACTCGATCAGTTCTGCGGGGTCGGTGGTGATACCGGCAAGATCCATCTTCATGAATGTGAAGACGACCTATCCAACATCTTCAACTGCTGCGGAACTCGCAGCCTTACGGGCTGTGGTAGAGTTCATCAGTCAGGAACCTCCACATGACTGGACGGTTTTCACCGACTCTAAAGCAGCCCTTCAAGCCCTGCAAGCTGCGCTACGCCGCGGGTCGCAGGAACAACTTGTTGCTGAGATCCGTCTACTGTACCACGGCACCGTTTCCAAAGGTCCTGACATCATTTTTCAATGGCTGCCAGGACACTTTGGTATTAACGGTAATCACCAGGCCGATGCGGCTGTGCGTTCGGCTCACAACGACGGACTTCCAGTGAGGATCCCAATATCAAGACCTGACGCAGCGTGTGGGCTTCGCCCTTTGGCGCTGGAGCTCACACTTGTAGCGTGGAACACGGGAGAGTTTTGCAACCTCCGCCTCAAGGCACTGGACCCTGGACTGCGCCTTCGTCTTCCACGTAACTTAGCACGTCGCGACGCAACATTTTTATGCCGTTTATGGATCGGCGTTGCTTTTACCAACCACTATGCTTTCCGGATGGGGATGGCCGACAGTCCTGCCTGTGAAAGCTGCGGTTGTGAGGAGACCATCGCTCATCTTCTCTGTGAGTGCCCTGCATTTGCGAGTGCAAGACATACACTGTGTTGTGCCCTGGACCGCCTCGATCCTCGCCTATTAACAGAGCAAAAGATCCTCGGTCCGTGGCCACAGCAGTCGACTGCCCTCAAGGCATACAAGGCACTCTTTGCCTACTTGAGAGCGACTGGATTGAGTGATAAATTGTGACAGCGTTGTGCGTGTGTGTGTATGTTATGCCTTTTTCACCTTCTCTCTTCCTCCTTTCAGCTCCCTAATCCCTCTTCCCCAGTGCAGGGTAGCCAACCGGAACCCATTTCTGGTTAACATCCCTGGCTTTCCCTCCTCCTCTTTATCTATCGATCTATCTAAGATGTTTAACAAATGAAAAAATGCCTACTACTGTGTGTGTGTGTGTGTGTGTGTGCGCGTGTGTGTGTATGGACAGGGAGGTGCAGCTTTTCGCTTTCGACAAGGGTTAAACCTAAGCTAAACCACCAGTAATTTTTTTATTCGAAATGCAAATGATATTAAGGTCAGCATAACCTTCTACATAAATTCGAATTGCCTGGCCTAAGGAAAAAATGCATGATGCAAGTCAAACGAGAGTCATTTTGTTTCTGTGGGAACGCTGGCAAAGTTTAGTAAGCTCCGGTGAGTTATAGACCGGACCTCTGGCCTTCATCGTCATTTACATGCTTTCTTCTCGGGCAGAAGTGGTAATGAGGCAAAGAAATTTGAGAGAAGACGGCTCTATCGTCGCTTTCACAACTGTAAAATAACGAACGTAATTTTGAGGTGAGGGAAATCATGAAATATAACTACCCAAAAAAATCATTGATATATTAGGACGAACGAATAGTTTTGTGCTCTTAAGTTCTTTCGATCAACTGAGGGTTCGAGCAGTACATTCCGAGAAGAAAAAGAATGCGCCACGTAGCAGATGATTTCTGAAGAAAAATTTTGCCCTTAGATTATAGCTAATACAAACCTACAAATGAACTTTAAAAAAAGGGGTTACAGAGCGAATAGGCGATATATGTAAAAGACTCAGCGGAACAGTATAAAGGCATAAATGGAGAAGCGAGCCAATCACTAAGGAAAGAAAGAAAAAGATTAGAGAAATATGCCAGTTGCGTTACTAAGCAATTATAAGCAACAAATAGAAGAACAAAGAAATTGAATTTCTAGATGACACAAAGAAAGAATTGAATGACGTGATTGCCAAAAAAAGAAATGGCTGAAATAAAAGTACAGCAGAAAGCAGACTGCGGCATCGGGCTACAGGCAAAAATTGGGCGTAGTGGCCGCGTACTTGCTTTTGTTTGCCGTCTAGTATACAACCATTAGCTTCAGAAATTGGGGATGACTGTGGGAAAGTTAAAACCAACCATGTCTTCCTTCAACTGTTTTTGTTGAACAGCTCACTGAAGTCGTTATCGCCTAGTGTTTGTTGCTTATCGAATCATTCCATTACTCGTCCTTTTCTGAAATATTCCTTAATTATCTGGTAACCTTTCACCTTTACCAAAATTATTAAACTAGAGCTAATACAGCACAGGGTACTTGGATTTCTTTTCAAGTTATACGGCAGTACATCTGCCAGCGAGCTCTTGAAACGCAGTGGAGTTCCCCTAGTGACTGCTGAATCATGTCTGCCGATTGAAGTTTCTCTTCGGCTGGTAAACAGCCATTCAAAAGTAAATAGGTCCCATTTTTTTGTTATTTCTAGGGTTGCAACATGAGATGAAAGAATTCTCTAAGTATCAATCCTTCGAATTCGCGGAATAACTGTTTTACATATTGTTTTTCCCAAAGAAATTGAAAGACTGGAATGACCTGAATAGACAGGTTGCTACCTCAAATTTTTTGCTGTTTGAAATGTACACCGTGTTTATATTTTTGTACGTTGATGCAAACCCAGGCTGCTCTGATGTCGTGCTAGCTCCTTGTAGCCATATATAAAAAATAATTGAAAGAGAATCAAAGACATCCAACAAGATTTCCGCGGTAGTAACACTGCCGCAACATGGTTGTTTTTACTTCTTACCAGTGCAACGACGTTTTGATGAAGAATGGTTGCTCAGAAAAATGGCACTCTGCATACGACCTTTTTTGCTTGTTTTACAGAGGTTTAACGTTCCAAAGCGACTCAGGATATGAGGGACGTCGCAGTTAAAGCTTCCGAAAATTTCGACCACCGGTGGTTCTTTAACGTTCACTGAAATCGCACAGTGCACGAATTCGGCAGCACATATTTGTGAATAAGAAACGACGAATTTTATCACCGATATATGAATAAATTGCATAAGTGATACGGAATGAAGCGCAGAAGATGGCTCACGATTTTCTTGCAACGTTTTACAGGTTTTTGCCTGTAAATACAAGAACCATGTGTGAAAAAATGAATGGAAAGATTCGAGAAGCTCATTCACCGCCGACAGCATAGAAGTGACACCATATCAGTTAAATAAACAAACAGTAACTGAAAACACTTAAAAAAGGGCAACTAACGCAAAAGCGACTTTTTCAGGATTAGTCATGATAACGATTGAGTCAGGAAGTTCCTTTCATCTTCGAACCGCTAAGAGGAAAATGAGGAAGAATACAAAGATTTCCGCAAGAGAAGCAGGAAAAATTAAGAAGTCGTTTTTTATTATATGATTAGTATGTTACAAAGCAGTTGAAAGCTTGCTCTACAATATCTCTTTCTGTGGTTTTCTTGTTATCCACGGTCCTGCCTGTTCACATTAGAGGAATTAATTTGGTAAGGCCAGTTAACATGGCAAACGTCCCGGGATGCAAACGCTGTGTTTGTCCACTTAAGGCCACGCTGATAATATATTTCACATCTTAGAATGTTTTCGAATGCCCCACACCACATCTGCGGTTGAGATACACGCTATAAAAACCATTTGTATCATTTAGTTTTAATAGCGACTGGCTTATACGGGGAATGCGGTGCGTCTTTCCTACGCTCAGCATAAAGTTTAATCGAAGTGACTTGGGATCAAGTTTTGGATCCTTCCCATAGTCGTGTACTTCATCCCATTAATCACATCCATGATGAAGACGAGTGCGGCAGCTTGGGCCTTTTTTTCTTAGATACTTGAAAGTACTTGAGAGTAGACATTCTCGCCATGTTCGTTTCCCTCTTCGTAGCCACCAAGCCTAAATATATTATCAGGCAGAGGAGTTCGTAGTCTTGAGAGTCTGACAAGGAATTTCTTCATTGAACACAGCATTCAACATCACTAAGGGTCAAAACCTTAAGACATACAAAAACTGTTTCGGAATTCAAAGCAGGGTTCAGCCATCTTGCAACAGGTTACGAAAAATCCGTCATAGCTTGCACCTTTAGCGCTCGTTGTATAGTTGGAGAACCGTCTCATTATTGTAGCTGTAACAAAAATTTTTTATTGTTATGCGGTGGTCGTTATCCGCCTGTCTAAAAGCACAGCACTTAGTAACTTCATAAACACTCAAAACTAGGTTTTAAGGACACCAGAAGACAGATTCAATCTTGAGATTGTCTTTCATTTGCATTTGTGTGTAGCGCTCATAAGTGTTAAGTTCAGTAATCCGCAAGAGAGGCAAGCAAAAATTGGTCGCGAGCAGTTAGAAATTTCTCACCAGGTATTGTAGAATAGGTTACATAACCACACAAGTTCCATCACCTCTTATAAAGCAGTTGTTAATGAATATGCTTCATGAATAGAATGAGACTTTACAATACGAGTAGTGACCCTCACTACGAGTAGTGACCCTCACAGAACCTGCTCAAGGCTTAGAAGAATAAGTTACGGACTGAAACAAAATGCTGAAATTCGACAGTGTGATAGCGGTATGTGTAAGATTGCTTATAGCAAGTTATTATATGCCATTCGCACTCTCCTATGTTTGCACAAACCAATCTATATTATAAAAAAACTTTAAGGCAGAGCTAACATGCTTAGATGGCATTAACTGCAAGACCATACAAGGCTATTGTTTGTACGCTCTCAGACGTCACTCACTCCGTGCTTTTCCAGGAAACGTTCTTTATATATATATATATATAGCAGACAAGACAAATGAAGTGAGGGGCTCTTTTGACAAACATATTAAGGAAGCCAACAGTCACCGAAACCAAGGAGCATAGGGGAATGTTTCTATTTTTTAATATCTAGTGGCAATCAATTAGTTTTAAAGAAAATTACTTATCAAGCAACAGAAAGAACAACCATGCCGCCGGTGGCATCCGAACCCACGACCTCCGAATATCGCGTCCGGTGCTCTTACCAACTGAGCTACGGCGACGGCTGTCCAATCTGCTGCTTTCGGGGGTATTTATGTTTAGCGTGTAAGCGAACCTTGAGAGTGTTCACCAGCGCCACCCTCGTCCATAGCGGTGGACGTAGCACGTCCTGTTATACCGCAAGTGTGACGTAGAACGTCATCTGACGGCGAGGGCGGAAACTCTGCGAGAACCCTCTTATGCTACCTATGGCATCAAGACTGCCAGAACCGAGACCCCCTTTAAGCTATTAGCAGACAAGGCAAATGAAGTGAGGGGCTCGTTTTGACAAACATATTAAGGAAGCCAACAGTCACCGAAACCAAGGTGCATAGGGGAATGTTTGTTTTTTAATATCTAGTGCCAATCAATTAGTTCTAAAGAAAATTACTTATCAAACAGCAGAAATATATATATATATATATATATATATATATATATATATATATATATATATATATATATATATATATAGCAGAAAATCTAAAGGAAATGAGAGGCTCGTTTGAAAAACTTATGAAGGGAGCCAACAGTCACCGAAACCAATATGCATAAGGGAATGTTTAATTTTTTTTAAGTGTAGTGGGATAATAATACTTAGAATATTCTATTGCTGAAAGAAAATACTTATAAATCAGCCGAAAAAATAACCCTCAACCAGTCATGCAGGGTGCCCGTACTACACCCTCCAGAGGCCACCGCTACCAAAGTCCATTCAGGGGACTCATCTGGTGGACGTGGAAGATTGGCTCCTCCAGTTTGAACGTGTCGCCGCATTTAACGAACTGGATGACGCCGCCAAGCTGAGGAAGATTTTCTTCAGCTTGGAGGAAGGTGCTAGTACGTGGTACGAAAACCGTGAGGACACTCTTTCATCATGGCCTCAGTTCCGACGTCAACTGCTCGCCGCGTATGTCAGCGCTGATCGTAGGGAGCGAGCTGAAGGAGCCTTGCAGTCCCGTATACAAATGCCCAACGCAACGGTTACCATGTACGTCGAAGACATGGCGCGGCTCTTCCGACGGGCTGACCCAGCCATGTCGGAAGCCAAAAAGCTGCGCCACCTAATGCTCGGTGTTAACAGCTTTTCGCCGGCCTCGTGCGCAGCCCCCAGCGCTATTTTTGAGTTTCTAGCGGAGGCAGTCACGATGGAGCAGGTCCTCCGGCAGCGTTCCCCCGCGTACGACCAGCCAGTCCTTGCTGCTTCTGTTACGGAGCCCCTCCCGGATTTCAACAGCAATACCGACCTTCTCCGCGACATGATCCGCGCTGTTGTCCGTGAGGAGGTAGAGAAGATTTGTGGTGTGTCGCAGCCAGCGGCCAGCTCCCTTATGAGCGTTATCCGCGAAGAGGTGAAGCAAGCTATCAGGCCTTCGTTACTACATGCCGAACCACCGATTACCCAGAGAGACTACTGCTGCCCGACATACGCTGAAGCTCTGCGACGCCATGACCCAAATCCACCGGCATTTCCACCGCCCAACCAGCCAGACTACTGATGCGCTGCGACGCCCTGCCTTAAATCCAGCGGCAGTTTTTTTCTACCATCACGACGTCCTGCTACCCTCCGTGCAGCCAGGGCAGCACCGCATCCCGAGTAATCGATAATCCCTCCGCAGACCGGACGTCTGGCCTGGCCCTGACCACCGGCGTTTGTGCTTTCACTGTGGGGAGCCAGGTCACCTGTTCCGCCGGTGCCCATATCGAGAGCTTGACCTGCAGGATTTTTCCTCCGATGCGCCAAGGCCCCGGTCTGGCCAACGGCCCCGTGAGATTGAAGAGTTCCTGACCCAGCAACCTCAGTGGTCCATGGCGCTCCGTCAGTCCCGATCACCATCACCTCGCCGTCCATCGTTTTCACCGAATGTGCAGAACTCCTCCCGAGCGACGGCGGACCGCTCGCCCAGCCCTCGCCGGGAAAACTGAGGACAGCGACCACTGGGGGCGCGGTCGCTGGATATCGACGCTGTAAAGACCCCGTGACGATGCAGACTACGCAGATATCCGATGATACAGCTTTGACGACGTCGACGACAGCAGCTGAACTAAAGGATCGCTTCTCCCTCGACATACCCGTGCTTCTTGATGGTCACAGCATTAGCGCGTTGGCGGACACAGGAGCGGAGTTTTTAATTATCAGCGGCAAATTGGCAGCGCTTCTAAAGAAAGTTACAACTCCTTGCTCTCGTGTGCAGATTCGGACGGCGGGGGACCATATCATTACTCCGCTTGGACAGTGTACGGCTAGGGTCCAGATCAGCGACTCGACGTTCATAGTAAGCTGCCTGGTGCTCCGCGACCGTTCTCGTGACCTGATTTTAGGCCTAGATTTCTCCGTGAGAATGGTGCTGTTATTGACCTGCGGCAGAGAACCATTACGTTTTCGACAGCTAAAGCCGACGACACCTCTGACGTTCGGCAACACAGCTCCGCCCTTCGTATTTCTACTGAAAGTGTCTTGATCCCACCACGCTTCAGTGCTATTGCAAGCGTCGAATGCCATGATGGGCTACGTGACGGACCTGCAGTCGCTGGGGGCAACCTTTCCTTGCTGCTGACACATGGCATTTGCGAGGCCGAAGTGTTGTCCACCTCCGCTGTCGATCGAAACTCCTGATTACTAATTTTACGAGCGAACCTCATCATCTTTTCCGAGCTACTGCCGTCGTGTGGGCCGACCAATTGGCCGATGTTACTGAGTGCTTTGCGTCCGAGGCCATGGACCGTCCGGACACGTTCCTGGATCGATTCGATATTTGCTCCGGGCTCTCAGCGACTCTACAGTGCGGCCTCCACGCACTGCTGCTCCAGCACAAAACCTGCTTCACATCCTCCTCGAATGTGCGGCAAACGACGATCATGAAGCATCGGATCATTACTTCCGATGACGCTCGCCCCATACGACAGAAGCCGTACCGCATTTCCCCGAGGGAACGCGACGCTATCCAAACACAGGTGAAGGAGATGCTTACAGACGGCATTATTCAGCCATCTAAGAGCCCGCGGTCGTCACCCACTGTGCTTGTTAAGAAGGATGGGACACTGCGCTTTTGCGTGTATTACTGTAAGCTGAATACCGTAACGAAAACGGACGTCTACCCGCTGCCCCGCATCGACGACTCGCTCGACAGGCTTCGCAGCGCCTAGTATATTTCATCGATCGACCTAAAGACCGGATATTGGCAGATTGAGGTTGATGAACATGACCGCGAAAAAACTGCCTTCATCACACCCGACCGCCTATATGAGTTTAAGGTGTTGCCCTTCGGCCTTTGCTCTGGGCCAGCGACGTTTCAGCGCCTGATGGATACTGTCCTGGCTAGCCTCAAATGGCAAACCTGTTTAGTTTACCTAGATGGCGTGGAGGTGTTCTCAGAAACCTTCGACCAACACCTTGAACCCCTGCGCACTATGTTGGATGTCCTGCGGTTAACCGACTTGACACGTAAACCCGACAAATGCCACTTTGGCTACAAAGACCTCAAGTATCTTGGCCATGTTGTGAGCGCCGATGGCATGCGACCCGATCTCGAGAAAACTGCCGCCGTAGCCCAGTTTTCTCTTCTTACTACATAGAAAACGCTCAAGCGCTTCTTGGGTTTGTGCGCCTATTGCCGTCGTTTTATCGCCGACTTCTCCAATATCGCCGAACCCCTCACCCGTTTAACACGTGACGATACATCGTTCACCTGGACTGCCGAGCAACAGGCTGCTTTCACACAGCTGCGCCAACGGCTGTACACTACCCCTGTGCTGGCTCACTTCGATGAGGAGGCTGCTACCGAGATACACACCGACGCTATCAACATCGGGCTTGGTGCCGTCCTCGTTCAACACTCAAGAAGGCGTGGAACCTGTGATCGCGTATGCGAGTTGCACACTGTCGCGCACCGAAATCAACTACTCCACCTCGGAAAAAGAGTGTTCCGCTGTCATCTGGGCCACGATGAAATTTCGGCCTTATATCTATGGTCGTCATTTTAAAGTGGTCACCGACCACCATTCCTTGTGCTGGCTTACCAATCTCCGGCAACCATCAGGCCGCCTAGCAGTCTGGAGCCTTCGCCTTCAAGAATTTGATCACACAATTGCCTATAAGTCCGGACGTAAGCACGAAGGTGCCGACAGGCTCTCACGCGCACCCGCCGAGCAAGGTGATGACAGCGCAGAGGATGACAATCGTTTCCTAGGTGTGATCAGCAGTTCGGACTTAGTGGCAGAGCAGCGTGCTGACGCTGACCTGCAGTCTGTGATCGCCTGGAGAGTCATGTTTCCAACGTACTTCGACACTTTTCCCGCCACTTGTCCTCTTTTTGCTTTTGCAATGGCGTGCTGTTCACGAAAAACTCCAGCAACGGTGACCGGCCCTACCTCCTAGTCGTGCCATCTGTCTTAGTCGTGACCTCCGCGACGACATCCTTTCGGCGTGTCATGATGAGCCCACCTCTGGCCATTTGGAATTAGCACGCACGCTCCCTCGAGTGCGCCAGGGCTTTTATTGGCCTAAACTTACAAAGACCATCCACCGCTACGTCAGAGGTTGTCGTGAGTGTCAGCGTCGTAAGTCACCACCGCTCAAGCCCGCAGGTTTGCTCCAACCAATTGCGCCACCTCGCACACCTTTTGACAAAGTCGGCATTGATCTTCTGAGCCCATTTCCTGTGTCGTCTTTTGGCAATAAGTAGGTTTTAGTTGCGACTGATTATTTGACGCCCTATGCGGAAAGCCAGGCAGTGCCGCGCAGTACTTCGCCTGAAATCGCGCGCTTCTTCATACACCACATTGTTTTACGGCATGGCGCCCCGTCCTCCGTCATCACGATAGGGGCACCGCGTTTACAGCGCAGCTCATGCACGAGGTGTTCCAGATGAATCACACCAATCACCAGAAGACTACTGCATACCACCCGCAGTCAAACGGGCTCACGGAGCGCCTCAACAAAACCTTAGCAGACATGCTCGCAATGTACGTGGACGTACAGCGCAAGACTTGGGACGAGATCCTCCCATATGTGGCGTTTGCCTAAAACAAGGCGATTCTGGAACCGACTCGATTTACGCCGTTTCGACTCGTCTATGGGCATGATGTACAAACTATGCTCGACGCCATGCTTCCGCGCCCCCCTGACGACCAGGCGCTCACACCAGACGCCGAGGAATTTACCCGGCACGCAGAGGAAGCCCGCCAACTGGCCCGTATGCACATCCGCCAGCAGCAGGCAACGAATGCAGGACACTACAACTAACGACATCGCCACGTAGAGTACCACCCCGACGACAAAATGTGGGTATGGGCTCAGGTACGTCGCCCCGCCCTGTCGGAGAAGCTCCTGAGCCGCTACTTTGGACCCTACACAGTGCTGCGCCGCATCACGGATGTGACGTATGAAGTCCTCCCCGATGGCACTCTGACCAGTTCGCGCCGTCGACCGCAGCCTGAGGTCGTGCGCGTACTGCGTATAGAGCCGTACTTTACGCAATAACGGGAACTTCGTTCGCTCCAAGTGCGCCCACGTTTTTGTTTCCGTTTTTTGGATGGGGAGGAGGAATAATGCCGCCAGGTGTCACCGGGCGGCGCCTTGAGGACAGAGAAGTGAGACGCGCGTGCTCTTTGCAGCTTGGACACTGCTTAATTCCTTGCGGCCTGTGTCTAGGCTTTTGCTGCAAATCATTTGTGACAATATATATATATATACATATATATATATATATATATACATATATATATATAGCAGACAAGGTAAAAAAAATGAGGTGCTCGTTTGACAAACTTATGAAGGGAGCCAGCAATCACCAGAACCAAGGTGCATAGGGGAACGTTTAATTTTTGAATGTGTAGTGCTGATAAGTAGGGTAATAATACTTAGATTAATATATCGCTTAAAGAAGATTACTTATAAAGCAGCAGCAAAAACTACCATGCTGGCAGTGGGAACCGAACCCACAACCTCCGAATATCGCGTTTGGTGCTCTACAAACTGAGATACAGTGACGGCTGTCCAATCTGCTGCTCTCCTGGATGTTTATGTTTATTGGCTGTAAGCGAACATTGGGAGTGTTCACCAGCGCCACCCTCGTCCATAGCGGTGGGCGTAGCAAGTCCAGTATTAGCGCGGATGTTACGTGGAACGTCAACTAACGTCAACTAAAGTTGACGTTCCACGTCACATTCGCGGTAATACAGGACGTGCTACGTCCGCCGCTATGGACGAGGGTGTCACTGGTGAACACTCTGAAGGTTCGCTTGCAGCCAATAAACATAAATACGCACGAAAGCAGCAGATATATATATATATATATATATATATATATATATATATGCGCAAATTATAGAAAGATGAACGTATTCAGTTGCTAGAGTTAAAATGCAAATGTTTGTATGTGTTTGCAGATGCCAGTAGATTCCAGATCTGCAAACACATGCAAACATCAAGCTGTGCAGTAAGCAGAGCTTCAGGCTCCAAAAGGAAAATTAATGGCATCATTGGTTGTGATTCAAACACGTAATATACCTCTTAGAATGCAGTCTGTGCAGTATGCAGTACATTGGGCAGACCGTCAACCCTCTACGAATTAGCTTTAATAACCACCGTGCGCATATCTTACCCCTACCCATCCTCCCCTTGTCAAAAAAGATTAATGAGAAAAACCACCCATTTGATGCAATTAAGTTAACAGTCCTACAGGGTGGGTTCCACAACACCCGGGAAAGAGACCAACACGAGTCTCAACTTTATTTACAAATTTGGAACAATTCCTCACAGCATTAATGAAAGTCCAGGAGTATTGTACTCCATCTGCACCTTGCAGAGCCAGTTTTGACCTTACGAGTGCCAGCTTGACATACCTCGGTCGTTTCTCGCCAGTGACATCTTTTACAAGCTTCGCCCATCCGCATATAAAAATTTCCTCAGCCCCCAACCCATCCCACCCCTATCTTCCCAGTTCAACCACCTTGCCGAGCGGGGTGCAATTGAAGAAACCTCACTTATATGCTCCCGCCATTCACATTTACCCCCACACGATCCTTTCCCAATCTGGGATGTCGCGCCGCCTATTTTCTTTCTCTTTTGTGCGTGTTTTCATGCACAGTGCACGTGTGTCTAGTTAAGCTAAGCACCCTGTTTTGACTCTGGGTGCCAATTAGGTTCTAGATGACGGATGTCTTCTGCCCTGTCTGCATTTTATTCTGTTTGTTTGTTTACTCTTTATGGCCAGAGAACGTGAATGCACGCATTTCTAATTTTTATGTTTTGGACGATTCCGCCACCGTTTCTTTCTGTGAAACTTACTCGCCTCCGCTCTGTTATCGCCTTGACGGGTGGCTATTATCCCCTTCTGGTCCTCGTGTGTCTTTTTCTTCTTTTCTTTGGGCCGGCTCCCCGCGGCTCCTCGGTGTGCGGCGGGGGGCTGCGCGTTTTTTTTCTCTGTTTTTTTCTTCTTTCTTTCTTTTCTCGTATTTTGTCTTTTGTGCCAATTTTCTTTCCAGCATCCGTTTGGTTGTTGTTTTGTTCATGTGTCATACATATGTGTCAATGCCAACTCCTTGAAAAGAGGACGAATATCGTTGTAGCTTCGGTATTGAGAAATGACAGGCTCTGTCCGAAACGTCGACTCAAAATAAAAGTGTGCCTACATGAAGCTTTTCTCAACTTTGCATATATATGTGCGTGCGTGTGCGCGTGCGTGTGCGTGTGCGTGTGCGCGTGCGCGTGCGCGTTACGAACGTAGGCTGCATTGGCTCCGCAGAATAAAGATTTAAGAGAAGTGGGCACTTCTACAGAGGCACATTTCTTTATCAACGTTTCGGCCGCGGGTGCGGTCTTCTTCAGTCCTATTTAAGAGAAGTGGGCCCTTCTCTTAAATCTATATTCAGGTATGTATGTATATATATATATATATATATATATATATATATATATATATATATATATATATATATATATATATATATAATATATAATATATAATATATATACAATAAAATACGAAGAGAAGACAAGAAGCGTAAGGGGAGCACCTTAGATAAACAGCTATTGCTAGCGCATTACCTAATTCAAGACCGAAGGCAACAGTCACCGAAACCAAAGAGCATATGACAGCACCAGGCAGCGCCTAAACCTTCTGGCACTTGACACCAGTACAGCTCATGCAACTGAACGCATCTTGCAAATAACGATCATAGCTGGAGTTGCAGTTCAAGCCTACGAGCCTTGCCCCGGCAACTGCGGTGTGGGTGTCATTAAGTCTGCCTTCCTGGACTCTTCTCAATTCGATATCTACTCAGCGCTGCTACAGAGCTCTGATTAAATTCTTCCGCCGCCTGGAAAACTCAGAAAACATGCGCACTGTATTTGCGACAAAATCTGCTCTGCAATACGTCATTCTCGGATATACAAGGTACCGTGTGTACGAGTGCATTAAAAAACTACGGCAACGCACCAGATGTCAACGCTTTGGCCATGTCAGTAGCAATTACCGAATTGCCTTTCACTGCTGTTATTGCGGTGGTAGCCATGAACCAAGTGAATGTGCAAGTGATAACCCCCTTTGTCCTAACTGCGGTCAGCCGCTTGAGGCAACGTTTTTCTGCTGCTCTGCCTACGAAAAAGATAAAATGATCTACAAATAAAAGAACGCAAACCATACCGACTATAAGTCTGCAAAAACTGCCCTAATTGACCACAACCAAATCCGGGGAACTCGCCGCAGAACAAATTCTTCAGCGGCGAAGCAAGCTCCTTAACAGCCGGACAAAGATAAAGCCAGTCACCTACGCTTTGAGAACGCGGTTGAGTTATCTCCTCTTCCCCCGCGCCAAAATGTTGAGCCACCTCCTGTAGCAAGTACTGAAGTGAACAATCCATGGCAGCCGCAGTATGCAACCTGGAACCACCCGCACAAAGGATTCATTAGCGAAAACTCCTACAGTACCAGTTCCCTGCAGTGCTCGAGGCTGTCCGCGCTTTCCTTACATCACACTCCTCGCCGGTGGTGAACGTCATCCTAACAATCCTTGATTTTATTTCACCTCTTCTTGTTCAATGGCGGTAGCAGTGAATAGACCAGCTACTCTCCTTAGCGTGCAACGCAGCAGTAACACGGCCACCATCTTCCTATAGAATGCCTGCACTTTTCGTACACGACTGTCTATTTTCCGACAAATTGTTTCAAAGCACCATTTCCCAATCATTGGCACCTGAGAATACCGTTTTCTAAGGTATGGAGCATTGTACGCAGCCTCAGTAGTCAGCCCACCCCACTAAATCCTTTCGACTGCGCAGCTGTAAATACAAATATTTCTCGTCTGGACGCTGCGGAGACTTTCTGTTCCAATGTCGTTGCTCCATTAAAGACCATATTGGTGCCATTCCCCCTCGAAAGCCTGGCCCTTTCACCTAATACTGCCCTCCTTGATGAACCGTTCACTATGGAAGAACATCACGAGGCTTTGGCAGCTACCAATAAAAGATTTTGCTCACGACCAGACGGTGTAAGCTACACTGCTCTTTCTCACCTGAGAAGTAAGGCCAAGGTACAGCTGCTCGCCGTTTTTAACACCTCCTGGGAGTCAGGCAGCCTTGAAACGTATTGGAAGCGTGCGCGTGTGATACCTATCTTAAAAGCTGGAAAACCACCTATTGACTTAAAGCTTTACGTCCCATTGCGCTTCTAAGGCTGCGTTGGAAAACTGATGGAGAAAATGGCACACGCTCGCCTTACCTGGGACCTGACGAAAAGAGGAATTTTCCCTTCGGCCATGTCTGGTTCCTGAAAAGACGCGGCAGCATTGACAATGTTATTGAGTCAAAAGCAGCAAACAAGAGCGTTCTATGGTCACTGCTGTGTTTCTTCACGTGATGCGAGCCTTTGATAACGTCAAACATGAACCAGTTCATTCAGCCATGCAATCAATTGGCAATGATGGGCGGAAGTATAACTGGCTGCGTAACTATCGGCGCGAAATATCACTTTTCATGTCAACAAGTGCAGGTGACAGAGCTCTGCATCAAATATCTCGCGGTGTATTTCAGCGGGAGATTTTAAGTTCCAGCCTTTTCAGTATCTCACTTGTTGGCTTGGAAAAATGCTTGCCTCCTACGGTCGAAATTTACCTTTGCGCCGAGATGACATCTGTATGTGGTGTTCCGGGCGCAACAGGCGCATTGCGCATGCCCGACTACAGAGGGCAATAGGCTGCATCAAATCATTTTAAGTAAGCGCGGTGTCGTCATGTAGGCTGATAAAAGCTCAGTAATAGCATTTTGGAGGTTCATTCTTTCACGTTACGTGCTGAAAGTTTCTGGCACCCCAATACTATACGCCGCAAGCCATTAATTTCTAAGGGTGACATTTGACAGGCCACTGTCATGATCCCCACATGTAGAGCAGCTTAAGATCAAGCTCTGCTGTTACGCCTTTATCTTATGCTCTCCACCACCAGACGAGGCTGCTCTACACCTTCATTACTAGAGCTCGGTGGTGCGCTCTGTGAAGGCCTTCTACGCTATAGTCTTCCAGCTCTTCAGGATATCTCACAAAGAAATATAAGACTCCATGAAGCTACACAAGCTAAGGCCTTGAGAATGTGCTTCGGCCTTCTCAAGAACACCTCCACAGTGGGTACTCTAGCAGAGAGCAGACGTCTATCTCTAGCAGTACTGCTAACCCAGGAGTTGTTTCGTGCCCAGATGCGGTTCGTGGCTCGTGCACTTCACCATACACTTGCAGTGTACTGCATAGAGGAAGTTTCCGACCTTCTCCCACCACACTACCAGCACGCTGTCACGACCACCTCCCCACCTCCCCACATTGTAGGTACACAGCATGGCAAATCAAGGCTACAGTTCTTGGCATGAAATAAAACATACACCCCCGGTCCTGCACTTAAATACTGTGCTCTCGAACACATTTACGGAAGCTACAGTGCGCACCGTCACATCTACACTGATGGTTCGGTCACATCCGTCTCATCAGCGATTGGCGTCTGGATTCCATCACCGCGCACTGCTATTTCGGCGGCACTCAGTCACCGCACCTCGACCACTGCTACAGAGCTGGCTGCTCTGCGAGCAGCATTTACTTACATTCTGCAAAAACCGCCAACAGCGTGGGTTATTTTCAGTGACTCTCGTGCTGAACTACAATCTATTAACTCGTCAGGAAGCCTTCAGCAGCCGATCGTCGATTACTTAAACAGATTCCACTCCGGGGCTTGTGACTGGGGCCACTGTGTTATGCTGCAGTGGTTACGCATTAACTGCGACCTTGCAGGCAGCGATGACGCTGACGGTAGAAAGAGGTACCTGCCACGCAGTCCAGATAGACGTGATCGAAATGTCTCCACCGAATTCGCTTGCACGTTGCGTTCCCTAAATCCTATCCACACAAATTTGGTGCATCAAGTAGCCCTCTTCTCCCCCCTTGTGGTGTGCTCTAGAATCTTTCACATTATATCTGCCGCTGTCAACTCTTGAACAATCATTGCAAGGCACTTTTAAGTGTTTAGGACTCCAACAGGAGAGCCCCATGCACCTGGAGCATCTCCTTGAACCCTTGATGGGCGCGGATTCGGGTGCACGAGGGAGAGAAGCATTTTACTCTTTGTTAGAGACATGGGTTTGGTGAACATTCTTTGACAATCACGTGTGTGTGTCTCTTTGTGACTCCTTGAGTGTGCTTGATTTCACTGTTCACCAGGCAGACCTCTCCTGTCTCATTAAAGTCTCTCCTCCTCCTCCTCCTACTCCTCCTCCTCCAGCGGTTGGCCTTTTGCGGCCCAGGTTGCTTTTCGCGAGCAGCCAATGATTCGCTTAACTACCACGTGCCACGGTGTGCATTTTCTCACTATGCATTGGGCAAGTTGGGATGGCGCCTCAAGGTCACGTTTCATAGTTGATCCACCTTCTTCCTAGGTTATTTCTCTGAGGTCCACATGCCAAAGGAATGCGCTTATTTTCCGCTCGAAACGCTGAGGCCAGCAACGCCGATACCCCAATTTCTGCTGAGCGTCGCCTTTTAAAGATATCGCGTTAAAATAATGGAAGATTTAGTGTAGTTAAGCAATTGAATGTAAAAGGTTTTATTCGTCGGAAAGAGCTAGGCGAATCAGGCGTTCCAGCCCTTCGGTTTTGCGCACGGATAGAAGCTGGAGACGTTGACATCCAAAGAGGAGCGCGAGTATCTGGTAGAAAGAGAGGGATTAAACACTACTTGTTATTTAAATTTTGGCCGAGTAAGTCTTGCTAGCGCATTCGTTCAGGACTCCCGTGGGCTTGCTTTTATATCTTTTATGTCTGCATGTTGGTCCTCCAGACCATGGCTTGTCCGGGCTTTCTCCAACTGCTCGTATGATGTCTGTGATGTTCTCTGATGGGATGGTTTTCTCTCGTAATTCCACTGAATGCGGAAAGAGCGGGCTTACAACCGTACCAGGGACAGGCGGAGGAGGGAGGAGGGTATTAGAAAGGGTTATGTAAGGTGTTTGTCTGTATTAGAATCCAGATTGCGGCTTCTTCTGTAGTAAGTTCAATATGGGCCGGGAAGTGTCTCCTAAGGTTCAGCCTGAGCATTTGTGGCCGTTCATCATAGCTTTATGGAACAGGGGTGAGGAACGGGTTAGAATCTGCTCGGTTCATTGCCTCGAGAGCTAATCGTTTGCCCTCTCATTGCATTCAAGACCTTCATGGCTAAGCGTGAACTTAATCCTAAGAGAGAGGTGCAGAGTGTGTGGAAGGTCCGACGGTATGAAAAGGGCTACCGTCGTTTTTGGACGTCGTCCCGTTATTCAAAATTCATGGCCTTACTTCGAGCTGATTCATGTGCCAAATCCGAGTGTCTTAAGTCGAGGGCGATGGCAGATGCTTACGCCGCGGCAGACTACTTTGCCGGGAGTGCTACTAGCAATTAAACACCCCGGATTTTAGGCTCCGGCAATGGCGAAGTGGTCTAACACAGTGGCCAGCGGAGCTTATTTGTACGGTTCGCCGTGGGCTGGAAACCCACTCGCGGCCAAAAGTTGTTTTATTTTAGCTTATTTATTTGTGAGAAAATTTGTCCAGAGAGGAAACGAAGAAGTCGACGAGTGGGGTTCTTTGTGGTAGCGCACTAAAAGAGTCTGGCAATCTCAAGAAGCACGCAGCTTCATCTCTTGTTTTCTTAAAGAGTGGCTAGAGAAGCACAGGCATTTACAGGCAGACACATCTTGTTCATCTGAACAGGCTTCCTTGAGGTAACAATGTGTCCCCGGTTTTCAGCATTCTTGCTAAAGTGGTTAACGAGGATGATTTAGCCTATGTACTGTAATTCTTTCCAGGGCCAGAATTTTTTATAGCCTTTTCGCAATGCATTTCTTTCTTCCTTCCCATCGGTCATGTAAACGTTCCATACGGAGCCCGCGAATAACACTGCTTCTTAAGCTGTCAACTGTTGTGTCACAATTCTCAACAACCAATGTTAAAACGGCTAAAAACTGAATCGAAAAAACATTGAGCATAAAAAAAGGTTCAGCAATACTTCTAAAAGCTGCCAGCATCTGATATGCAGTTTAGAGCACATCCGTGGCCCCTCTAAACTGATTCCCCTAGAAAGCAGTTATTGAAAATAGCTCTTTAAAGCTTCTGAAGACGCCGCAAAAGAGGACTGCAATAAAGACGGAAAAAACAGGAAGCCAAAGCATTACTTGCCTTAAAGCTCAAGATTGGAGACAGATCTTTATTGAGAGAAAACAGCCCATATTTCGCATCAAGGGATCATTAGCTTGACTGATGATCTCCATGGGGCAAGAGAAATAGAAGAAAGGTGGGCATTATGAGTGACGATGTGGACACATGAGAAAAGAGTATGTATGTAAGTGCATCATAAGCGCGCCTAATCACAACCTCAAGTCGAGACCCAAGCGGAATACCTAACTTTGGCTTCTCTAGTGTCCTGCGGTTGTCTTTACCATAAGATTAGATTAGTGTAATATTCGAACTAAAGTAACGAACCATGGCCATGTCCCTTTTTTTGTTCATTTCCCACAAAAGGCATCCCGAATTCATGATACCGGTTTGCAAAAGTGCACAAAATATTCCCCAGAAACGGAGCTCACATCAGTTGTTAGCTACTTTTTTATTTTAGGAACTTAAGCGTTTTGAACAATAGTGTTTATTTCACGAGTCCACTGAATGCATAGGGTCTAAGAAGGAGGCTCACTTCGTTCGTAGCGCTCAAGCATTCCACATTAAAAAGATCAGGTCTCAACACTGCTGAAATAACCCCTGCTTCGCTTTAAAAGAAATGGCAGAAAATTAAAAAAACGAGCCAAAATTGATGCTTACATAACGAGTCGGATCATGAGTAGTACTCCAGGCAGCACAGTATTATAATTAAAGGAGTTCCGGTCACACAGTCCAAGAACTTCGCGCGATTCTTTAGTGCATTAGAGATATGGTCTGGTCCCCTGTAGCATAGACTTATGCTGATTACCGCGTGTCCAATATTATTGCTAGATTTTGTTCCCGAGGAAAATGGCAGCCACAGCACAGAATGCTCGCTTGACCAAAGAATCTGTTAACTTCAGTGCTGACCACAGTGAACTCATCTTCACCAATGATTCAACGACCATCTAACTCCTCACAACAAACGACTGTTCGCACAAGCGCTTGAAAAAAAAGGAAAGAAACTGGATACTTGTGTCGGTTGACAACTGCCGGAACATAGCCAGAAAGACAACAGATAGTCAGGTGTTTCGTGTCCCCCGCCCCAGTGGCCTTTCCATTTTCGAATGATCTGCTTTTTCTTCTTTCAACCGTGGCATCTACACTTTTCAAGAATTCAAATTCCTTCTTTGTGGCGCCGTTTCTACTTTGCATCAGTTATCCATCCAAAAATTCGCAGCTTGCCCTCCAATTACGGCTATTTCAAGAATTTTTGACACTTACTGCTCGTGCGTTCTCCCTAATATGTCTTTTTGTAATGTGGCTTTCGTTTGTTATTGATAATGTGTTTTTATTTCAAATTATCATATCATGCGGAGTATGCACATCGTCGCTGTAGCCGATATGGTGCGTCCGACATTTTCATCTCGTGTCCTACTGTGCGATCAGCGGCATGAAATTTTGATTTCCATAGGCAGTTCTGAACCTGGTTACGTGGAAGTTCACAAACCAATCATTCGTAATAAGAATACTATGATTTAAACAATATATTGCTGCCCTTCGTCATCCTGCACCGCCTACTGTAGTGCGCTAGACTGAATATTTACCACACTGAAACACGAAAAGAAAAACATGTAGGTACACAATAACATCAATATTATTGAAGACAACTGCGTCTACTGCTTTATATATAAGAATTGTTTCTCCGGTGATGGTATAAATCATTAATTTATTCACCTACAGATTCTATGCGTGGTACTAACATACTTATTGACCACAATTTAGTTAACATAGGTTCCTCTCATAAAGCTGGCTTCTTTGATATTCATCTTACAGATCATTCGTTTCTTTTACTGGGCAACGTAGGTCATTTCGTGCAATCATTTGATCACAGGAAATCTCCACAGATAGCAGCCCGTACAGAGGGCAGTGACGTCTTTAATGGCAGCTGCTCTAATGAAGATGTCAGTAAGTTTATCAGTATAATAAATGACAGCCTTAACTCTTGCAAAACTACTTCAACAAACGTGAGACAGTTTTCTATGTACAGAAACCCATGTATTCCATTCGGAAGAAAAGAAGATAATTTCGGACAGAAACTCAAAAAGCAAGCATTTAACCTCATCCTTGGAAACCGCTTCAATATATATTGTCAGAGTTTAGCAGCTGCACTTAAGAGTGGCAAGCGTCGTCATTATCAAATTCAAATTGAATACAATTATTTTATGATAGGAAAAAACTGTCAACTAACCAAAACATTCCTAAATCAGGCTATCCTGGAACCTACTTCTACTAACCTTAGCGAAGGCACAAATATCTTCTGAAATGCTACAGACGTAGCAAACTTTCAATCATGGTATCACCGCTGATACTAAAGTCGATAGCCCACCAAAATCAGTGTGCCTCTCGTTCCTACCCTAAACATCGCACCACTAGATTTTTTTCCATTAGCCAACTTCACCCGTTGGAGTATTTTTCACCAATCAAAACTAAACAATACACCTACCAGGCGTCTTAGACAGGATTGCTTCTACCGAAATTTAACTTACAACCAACGACATATCCCCAGTACGGGTCATTTGGTTGTCAATGTAATTTAAAATAGCGGAAGTTTTCCTAATAAGATAGAATGTCGAAAAGTGATACGGGTTTTGAAGAAAGGGGATCGAAGTAAATAAGCAACTGTCGTCATGTTACTATAGAACATTTTTCAGAAAACTTATTGAAAACCTAATCGTCATTAGTCTAATAAATTATATTTTGAATCAATCTGTTAAAACCCAACAAGTTCGGATTTATACCTAACTACTCTAATGAGCTTGCGCTAGTAGAACTCACTAATTAAATTAAGCGCTCTCTTGATCGTGGCTCTCTTTGTTGGTGCTGTCTTTACTGATTTAACAAAAAGCTGTCAACACAGTCAAGCATAACTTTATATTAAAAAAAATTATTGTCTAAGAATTTATCGTCCTGCACTTAATCTAATCAGTAACTATCTTGCTTATACGTTGGAAGTGGCTGAATTCGGTGGCATATTTTCGAACAAAAAATTTATAGGCCTTGGTGTCGCAAAGGAATGTATTGTATATTTTTGTTTGATCTTTGCCAAAAGACTTCAACTACTCTAGTATAATTCCCTATGCAGACGACACTTCGATTTTTTATTTCTCTGGTGGCGATCTATCTACGCCGACCGCCAAGTTAAACACCAACCTCCTAAAAAGTAATGATTGGAGCCAAAAAATATCTACAAAATACAACCAAAAAGACAGCTTTGATTTTTTTCGTTCCCGCAACAAGAAACTAACTCTTGCCCCTCAGTTAGGCACGCACATTACACACCCGTCGATTACTAAAAATTCCCCGATGTCATTTTACATAAGAAACTAAGAATTCAGTATCACATGAAACTCGTTAATTATAATACTGCTGTCAGTTTTCAAGTCATAACAAATGTGCGGCAATGCTTCGACATACCGACCCTCCGGATGTTGTTTTTGCCTTTAATCATAGTCGCCATACGTACTCTATATCATCCTGGAGCAAAACATACAACACAAATCTGTTTTGATTTTGCCACCTTCAAAATAAAGCCCTCAGTGTAATTACTATCAGTCAGAACAGAGCCTCTGTTCTTAATTGTTACTGCACTCTTAGCAGTCTTTCATTGTCGTTGCAGCTTCGTCGTAGGTTGCCATCAAGTATATTTAGAGCACGTAATAATCATTTCGTTCTTTGTAGTTTTGTCTCTTTGAAGCTGTTTACAAATAAAAATAAATTTTCTGAGCAACATAACCTGCTTTTACCGAAGGCCATGACTAATTACGGCAAACAATCAGGATACTTCTCAGATATCTCAGTGTGGAATTCAGTGCCATAATCTGCACCCGTTGCACCATTCATTAAAAACATTTGCTACTTCTCTCCACCAACCAGTGAATTTTTTCTGGCGATTCGTTTTTCTCGTTTTGACGTTGTTTTGTATACCCAATTTTGAAATTTGTAATCTTTCTTCTCTTTAGCATTGTAGCATAAGTTTCCCGTTTTGCACTACAGTATGCTCCTGTGTTATTGATAATCTTGCAAATTTTTCACTATTTTTTCATTTTTTAATAAGAGGGTCCTGGACAGTGTTTACTTCGGGATCTCCTCCTGCAGTACTGATATCTGTTTATGTACCTGCATTTCACGATGAAAATAAAATATCAGGAAGGAGCTTTTAGTTACGCTGGTGAGTTTTTTCGGGGAGCGATGGTTGAAAAAAACATCTGAAGGCGACCTTAGAGTCCAAACTGGAATGAGAGAAGGAAGCTTTGGCTGCCGTCTAAAAAAGGCGTCATAAAACAATCGCGTTGATAGAAGAACGTCAGCTTAAAGAACATTTAAACGCCGTTCTGTTCAACTGCCATATCAGATACCTAAATGTAGAAGTGCTGCAGTTGAGCGTCTGCAATGGTGTTCGTAAAACTGTGGCTGCTGGTATTCTGAGCTTCACAAATAGAACAGTGCGGCGCCAAACATCAATGTGCAGACGTAGATAGCGTATATTTAACAGTTTACTTCTGTTTATCAAGCGATCAGAGTAACACATCCTACGTATACATATCACTGTAGACTTTCATCTAATTTTTACAGCGTTAGCACTATAACCCTTTTTCCCAAAAAATGCATGGCGCGTGCGTGCGTGAGCGCGTGTGTGTGTCTGTGTGTGTGTGTATGTGCGTGTGGGTGGGTGTGTGCGCGCGCGCACGTGTCAGCATCCTGCCGTGATTGCACCACAGGGTACCCGCCAATAAATTTTCATCCGCAACCTACAAGCCACCGCTGGTCACCCACTACCCTCCACCCAATATAACCTTTTAAAAAGTCACCTCCTACCACCGATCGACATCCAACCTCCTGATAGCCATCATCGAACTTCTTCCTACAGAGGCCGGCACTGAAACAAATATCGATTGCGAAATAGAAACTCAAAATCTACTGGGAACGCGATCTATGTCAAGTGGAAATGTACAACCAATAATGCTAGAAAATTTGTCCCAACATAGAATATGATCAAATGCGCACTTTTTCTCCGCCTGTTCACAAGACTTCGTTAGCACACACGAGTTTCCTGTATAAATTTCATAAAAAAGCCCTAATGAATCTTAATTGACCTTCGTGTCTGGCACGTGTACCCGCAATAATTCTTCTTGCTTTATACGTGCACTGCAGTTCCTTTGCAACATGCATCATACGTGACCTTTCTGCATGATGACGACTGCTGGCATAGCAAAGTAACTTAAAAGGTTCGTGTCATGTCGCCAAAGAAGAGGCGAGCATGAATCTATCAACAGCCTGCTTACTAATGTAAAGTAGGGCTGCTTTGAATACAGTCCCTTCAACGTGCATCACTAGAATAGCAAAACAAAAAACTGGTGAGCACAAGCTTTATTTGCTTTATTTTGCTATCAGTGCAGGAAGCTTCTTTTGCGGGTTAAACATTGTCATAGTATTGTGATGCCAATATCCAGGCTGTTGAGCCCATCCTACTCTGATGCCCTGATCGGGAATACCCTGTACAGCTAATGGCTAGAAAATATCGTTGCGAGATACGTCTGAGCCACACGGTTCTCATGAAATGGGGAGTGCGCACTCTTGCAATATGCAGTTCTTACTGCAGTCTTGATGGAGCGGCAGCAGTAAACAGAACTGAAGGCAGAGCGGGATAATCGGTGGTATACAACTATCACTACCTTTCATTAGCCCTTAGAAAGGTGGCCAGAGCAAGTGCAAGATATGATAAATGAGTAATTACTCATTGGCATCCACACAAGCGCAGTCATAAAATAGCAAAGGAAGGGTATGCAGCTTCCACAGAAACTTCGTAGTAAAAGAAAAATTTGTCCTAGTCCGGGGATCAGACCAGGGGCCACCACGTCACCGCAGCAGTCGCTCTAAGAGGAGAGCTTACCGTGACGGCTGCTATATTCTAGGGCGAGAGCAAACTTTTCAATAACACGAATTGCGCAGTGTCAAACAAATGTTTAAAACCCTAAAGGAGGAGTATGTTAGTAACAATCCCATGACATTTGAAGAAACTTTGTGTATGCTACACCAACGTTCTTCTCTTCTCGTGAAATTCCAGCAAGCCTTCTCGTAAACATATTTTCGGAAAAACCTACACATTGCTTCTAGAAATGTCACAGCAATACTGTGTCACTTCCGCTCTAAACTGAAAGTGTACTTCATGCTCCAGCAGATTAACGCGAAGTCTTTGACGAAATGACACAGGTGTGGGGTGCTTTCCATACACGATTCAGCTGTATGCATGCTGTGTAAGACCACACAGTAACAACACTGAGCTACGTTTACTAATGGTTCACACGCTGTTCAGTCGCTTTGAAGCATTTGCACAAAACTGTGTGCGTTTGGCAAAACACAAGCAGCATCAGTTATCATCGGCGCATATACGTGCACTGTGTCTTGACACTTACGAAGGAGCTGGGCTATTGAAGCAAAAACTTCACTACGCTACCTCGTAACGATTTCTTGGTGCTTGCGGTTTTGACCTTCAAGTGAGCCAGTCAAATCTCTTACTGCGCGGTTCGGGTGTCCACCGATACATGTGAGACGGTTCCTACGCCATTTCTTTTCCTCGCAACCGGTTAGAGTTTCCTCCTGAGAACTCGTTCGGGTGTCCACCGATATAACAATTGACAACTGGACGCCTCACTCCAGTTGTAGTCAACGTAGTGCTGTTCGGGTGTGTTTATTGACGTGCGAGAGGTAATATATACACTATTTTGTGTATATATTACTTCTCCCCCTATCCTCACTTCCTGTACCCTCACCTTTTTCACTTCATTTCTCCGTTCTGCCTGCTATCCTTTATTTCCGCAGCCCCGGCTGAGGTGCTTCAATATCGATGGCAGATGCCGGGGCTAGCAAGAATCTTTTCCTTCCTTTGTGTTGTTACTTTAATAAACCACAACAATCACAACAACTGCGATATATGTGAGTAAGTTAATGCGTCATTTCTTTTCTTCAAAACGAATTTTAAAAATCAATCTAATTTTCTTCGAAAGCAAAAGAAAGGCGCATAACTGGCCACTGGGACGGTGGGCACCTCAGTCGCGCTTTAAGCTACGTGGCGATAGGGACAGATGTGGGCTGCATGCGTTGGCATTCACAACGTTGTAGCAGAAACGCGGCACTAAAGCTTTAGGCCGTCGGCTTTCTTTGTGTTAATTGCCCTTAAAGTTGACAGCAATCTAGAAACCAATGATTTTGAGGAAAAGAAGGCGCATAATTGGCTCCCTGGGGCAGTGGACGCCTCAATCGTGAATTGAGGTACGTGGTGGTGGGGAGAAAGATGCGGGCCGCATCTATTGGCGCTGAAAACGTTGTGGCAGACACGCGCCACTGCAGTAATTAGCCGCAGCGTTCATTGGGTGACCAACCTCTCAAGATCAACCATTAATTTATCCGCCACCTGGCAGAGTGGGTGCATTGCCTATCCAGTGTGCGGAACGAATTCAATGGTAGAGGCAAAGCCGCGTATACTTACCTGATACAACAGAGTTTTCGCTCTCTGATTAGGTTCAGCACTAATTGAATCGCAGAATATTTTTTTCTATTTTCTCAGAAAGTGAGTACCAAGAAGAAACCAGCGCGGTACCAAAGAGCAATTTGTCTTTGCGCTGATAGGGCACTAATATCAGCTTGAGAATTTTGGTGTTACTCTGAAAATACATTAGGGATAAAAATATCAAAAATTATAAAATGTACGCGGTTGAATTTCAATTCTGAAGTGATCAGGACCGTCTATAATAACAATGAATAAATTATAAATCATGAAATAGTACTACTGGCAGTGCTTGATAAATACCTAAAAAGACAGGAAACTGCTAAAAATTCTTTAAAAGTTTTTTAATGCCACCGAATTACCATTGCTGCTTATTAACGCCCCATTTGTCTGTCTCGACGAACCTGTCTTCCCTTTGTTCAGCGTGAAGAGGGATTCGTGCGCAGCATTTTCCCCTCATAGGAGTACCACTGCTGATTCATTGCAACACCTCGTACTGCGCCAGAGAAAAGGACATTCGTTTGACACTCCTAATTTTTTGTTCTCTGATAGTAAATATTTGATGTGAGGGTTGGTACTTTTGCAGAACAAGGAATATTCCCTGAATTCACCAATGACCATGCCGCTGGAAGCTCGCGTCCTATTTGCTGTCCTCACAACAATAAAAACGAAAGTATCTATAGCAGGTTCTGTATGTGAAATACGCACAAGAGTAGGCTTCCATCCGCAAATAACTACATGCCTATTCTGACTTTTATTATCACACAGGGGCCCTTAAACAAGCGCACTCACATGTTCAAAACAGGTGGTTTAGTCAAAACAGGTGGTTTAGGGTTCTCGAAATTTTTGCAGCTCATATCTCTCGAATGTGACGCTCGAAGCACGGTACAATGAAAATTTTTGGTGCGTTACTACTAGAGAAGAAATTGCAGCGAACGCGCACCACTCATGAAAATATATCGAGCTTCAAGACAACTTTGGAATACGGAAGACCTTTTTTATGCAACAAAGTATCTCTACTTATTTACATACCCTTAAGGCCCTAAGGCACAAAAATAGTTACGGGGCACATCTGTAGCACAATATAATTGTTCAATATATGAAATACAGAGCAGCAGGCAGACACTAAAAGAAAAAACTAGGCGAGTTCATTAGGATTGATTTTTTTGCCTCACCATTTCGGCTTTTTTATTTCCACTTCCTGTTCACTCGTGTGCGGAACAAGGTAATCATGATCCTTAATTATTTCGCTCTCTGTAATCCATAAATAAATCCCCTCTGCTATTCCTAGAGCCTACGGTACAGTCACCTACCACCAGGTCTCCAGCCAGCTTCTTGCATACCTTCGCACTGATGTCAGCCAACAGTAAAGTGTACAGTGGTTTTACTTTGCCCATTGCTGATTCCACGTCTTCATAGAACCGTTCGACGATCTGGTTATGGTGGTTAGATGTGGGCATCCAGGCCTGCACCACCTTAAGTTGTAAGATCTTATAAAGTCTAAATATAATAACTGCCACCCTCTTGTGAATGCTGCAGAATGCCAGCTTTATCCTGGTTGACGAGGAATCGCACGCCTAATTTCCGTCTGTCCTCTAATGTACGATTGCACAGTACGCGCCGGCCCTTTAGTACTTTGTCAACATCATCAGACTGACTACGCTCACTGCAGGAGAAAGGCATTTCGCATGTCTTTCAATTAACCCGATCCTTTGCCAACTGCGGCCACTGCATTCCAGCAACCTTTTTAATCTCATCCGCCGACGTAACTTTCCGCACAAGTGCTCTTTTTAGTTTGTTAATGAACACCTGTTAGTTTGGCCAAATGCGTCACATTATAGATTAGAGTAACTGCATGAGAGCCCTTTGAGGACATCTAACAGATCAACAGGGCTGTTGCTTACTAGAAGCCTGTGTCACAGTAATTAACATTCGCAACCCTGCATACGCCAGCAAGCCGTTTCGGGGAGGAAAATGCTGCTTTCCCCATTTGCGAGATAAAAACCTGACTGGTGCAGCTCCATTTTGGTGGCAGCGAGATATAACAGCACTCGTGTACTGTACAAGTCAGTTTGCACATTAAACAACCACGGGTAGCCTAAACTATCCTGCAGCCCTCCACTGCTACATCGCACACAAGCGACACTCATATCCACAGTTTTTCCAAACTATCAGAAGCTCTTTGCTGCACTATGACGCAAAGCCCTCGTGCAGCTTCGGGTCATTAAACTCCACATCTCGTTCATCTTACTTTTACATTTAACTCTCAGAATGTGACTCATTTTACCAGATTCCTCCAGTGGCTGAGTATATTCGTACTGGTGCTTTTTTCACAGCGGCAAAGGTGCTCAGAAATCTCAGTGAACCAACAAGGGCAGACCATCAGGAACGAACACATGAAGGAAACAACGAAGTGAGTCCATATGTTGAAGCCGCCACGCTGTTTTTAAAAAGAAAGAGGCTAAAGGGAAATAGTTAGACCACTATTTTACGCTCCACAAGGGCTTGCCTAACAGTGTGTGGACTAGAGAGGGTTATCATCACGCAATCTGGCAAGCAGCACCACTACCATTACCTTTTGAAATTTGTTGAGATGTATGCTATTACTTTATCCTGTGGCATAACTGGTGTTGTAGAGAAGGCAGACATTAAAACTAGATTAAAATATCAGTGATACAGCAAAAGAAAAGGATTAATGGTCACCTAGGCGTGCGATCAGAAGCTGCATACAGCTGCTGACCCCAAAGCTTTCACAAGCATTGAATATTAAAAATGTGGACACTGCTGTGCCAGCTTTCCCGCTGTATTTAATTTGCGGAAGAGCATTGCCATATTGCCTCAACAGCGTGCAGTGTGTAAAACATTTTTGGCGCGGCCTTTCGGTGGTTTTACTAGGTTTCTCTATATATAACGTAATTTCTGATAACAAAATATCAACAAGGTTCATAACAAGATATAAAATAGGTTGACGCGTTCACGTCTGTGCCTGCTCCTTCACCTTGTTCTGTATGGCTTTCGTTGCTCGTGTCCGAAGGAAGTCCAATGCTTATTGAGTAGTATCAAAAATCGCACTTGAAACTCTTGCAGAGTAAACGAAATGCTGGAGTGAAATATTATTACCATTATGATTTTAGTACGTGCATAAATAAAAGAAATCCATAACAGTGATGTATTCTATGCAATATAACATTTTGTAGTTTCGTAGCCGTTCGCCCTGCGTTTTTGCAGCTCTTATGCACTGAAGCAAGTCGCAGATACTCGATGAATATTATTGACTTGCTACACACCCACTTCCAGTGGCTCCCAGCTGGACAGAGGTCTCAAAGTGATTGAATCCTATTTGAACTGGCATTGGCGCATGATATCTAGCCACTTCTCAGTTATTATTCGGTCCCGGTTGTGTATAGGCTCCTGCTCAGCCCTGCGTTGGGAAGTCGGCAAGGCGCGTCAGGCAGGGGAAGTCCGCCTCTGGGAGGCCGATGTCAATTCCCAACGTCGGCCCATGGTGTTGCAGCAAGGTCGGCCCGTGCAGTTCTGGTCGGCCTGCCTATGTAAGGCCTACGTCACGCCGAGCTCGTTTTGCGCCTTGGGATAAACATCTACCTGCTCAGCCCTGCGTCGGGAAGTCGGCAAGGCGCGTAAGGCAGAGGAAGTCGGCCTCTGGGAGGCCGATGTCAATCCTCAACGTCGGCCCACGGTATTGCAGCAAGGTCGGCCCATGCAATTCTGGTCGGCTTGCCTATGTAAGGCCTACGTCTCGCCGAGCTAGTTTTGCGCTTTGGGATAAACATCTAGTATGGTTGTACTGGCGCATGCACATCCACATTAGTGTTGCCATAACCAACTTAGCCACTAAATTAGCGTACGGGATTTTTTTTTTGCGCAGGGTTAACAAAGGCACCAGAGGCACATCAACAGTTGTGGAGAGAATCGCTGTCTTGGTAATGACGCCTTTCAAGGCACACAGCTTTGAGGCTGCTGCTGTCCTTATCCTGTGTTTCTCAGTCACCACATTCGGTAAGTTTGCACGTAAGGCGTCGCATTTGGCGCCATTTGCGTAATTATCATATTTTATTACAGTGACAATTACAAAAGCTGCACAAATTCAGCTCCAAAGTCGTGAAGTCAACGAAGAGTCCTGCAGACTGTGTGAAGCTGCATGCCACGACTTTCATAAAGTGTGTCCTTGTAGGGATCAATGAAATCGCGTGATTTTGCACACTTGTAGGGAGATCTACATTCGCGAAAAAGTTCATTGCACTAATGACAATCTCAATATAATAGCAGACTAGCTTTCGGCAAAAAAGGAGCAGGTTATCACTACCAAGTGGAGAGTAGCATGCCAACTGATAGTTTAAAAACAAAATTTAAAATGGCAGCAGCATGGTGTCACACTAGTTGCTACAGCGTTTTTCTTTTCCATCTGCAACACAAAGACTTGTGCGCAGCTGAGCCTTCCCTCATCTTCAGAGGCGGCGAAAGCAGCCTTTGTTGTATTGGAGCAATTGCACAGGTTAATTTTATCATACCTGAGGTTAGTTCATGAGGTTAGTTTCCTTCCGATTAAAATATCAATTGCGAGTCAGCGATGGTAGCGGTACCGTGTTGTCTGTGTTCATTTCTCAGTGTTCCTGTGACGCAGCTTTACCAACTGTTTAAAAAATTCATCAGACCAGCAGTTCTACGATTACAATCTTGCCCAGTTGTCGGTGGGGACAGTTGTTTCTAATTTGTGTTTTTCATGGGAACACAGAGAAACTTACAAACAAACGAAGGAAAAATAGCAAAGGAAAATACTTATATTTTTGGGTAACCTTAGTGATAAAAAAGATAGAAATCCTGATAGTAGATTGTGAGTACACAGCATGAAAACTGAAGGGAGCACAAACCCGTTAGGAAAAGAAGCCAGAAAATATTTTTCTACTGCTTCGAAGATAGAATAGTAATATTTTGTACTCCGTTTACAGCGGCCGCTCAGATATACAATATCACTCTAGATTCTGTTCTCATTGAATCCAAAGTTCTGAAGACTGGACTTCTATAACAAAATACACGAAAATATATTGGGCTGCAGAACAACATGCAGATCAATAACAGTCCGGACTGTTGTTCTTTACAATTCGCCGGGAGGAATGTAGTTAACGATCAGGTGCGTTCAACGGGAACCTAGAACTACCGTGGCATCAAATACAAGCACGCACAGCATATTAATAGTCTTTACCACGTCGGTCCTCCCCCTTAAACGCATCGAAGACACGGAACAGTATTCTTACTTTGATCTCAAGGATGACTGATTCATGCTAGCGCACACTCGTTGATTTAAGCGGCGTGTACAGCAGTTCCTGGGTTTTTGAGTTGGGCGGTTGCTAGACGGACAAGGAAATTTTCTATGCTCCCTTGGGCTCGCTTAGTACCAAAAGAGTAATACGGGATAGATTACTCATTAGCATCCACACAAGCGCAGCCATATGCCTACAACATAAAGCTACAGCTTTCACTGAAACTTAGCGCTTTAAAATGAAGTCATCCTAGTCCAGGCCCACTGCCTCATTGTTACAGTCGCTCTACCAACTGTACTAACCGAGACGGCTACCACATGGTAGTGGGAGAAAGTACTGATACATAACTCGGAGTAGGAAGGATGTTGGCTCTGTTTTGCAGAATCCTCCAAGGTAGAGAAGATTTGTAACAAGAAAGTAATTACTCATTAGTATCCATCCAAGCGTAACTCTATGGCTACAAAGTAAAGCTATTCAGCTGTCACAGAAATTCCGTTATTGAAGAAAAAATTCTCCTTGTCTTGGGTTCGACGCCAACATTACCATCATCATTACCAACATCATTACACAGTTCCAACTTCTAGTTGTTGATCAGTCCTCTCTGGCGCTATCATGTGCTAGCCGTCGCGGTTAGCTCAGCTGGTAGAGCGACTGCTTTGGTGATGCAATGGTGCTGCGTTCGAGGCCTGGACAAGGACGAATTTTTCTTCAAATACGTCGTTCCTCTGCATCCTGTAAGAAATCTTAAGCATGGCCCATCTGCAACCTACTTGGGTCAGCTAGGTCACATTACTCTGTGAAGTCATCACCACCTGCTTACCAGGTTTTGAGTAAACTGCCCACCGCGGCAGGTGGCAATTAAATTAATCTTCGGTCACGTGAGGTGGCTCCCGGAGGGCAACCTCGGCCTCACTAGCCCAAGCGGTGGTAGCACCTGCCATCTCAGGGCAGTGGAGCATCACTTAACCTCAATAATCATAGCACCACTGCGTCAGGAGCTTTCTGAGGACTCCTAACGATCTAAGATATTAACGCTATCGCGTCACACTCTTAGGGCGGATCTTAAATGGCACCTAGAAATTTTTAGCACTTGCGTTCATTTTTTCCTCTCTAAAAATGTCTCTCGAAGCCACTTCTGTTGCACTTTACTTACAGACGCTATGCATGAACATTCTGCAGAGTAATTGCATGCGAGGTTTTCGTGTCCCGAATGACGAACTCAAAGTACTTGCTTATGCAGATTGCCTGCAGTGCTTCTACTAAGGCATGCCTTGCAAGGATAAAGTTGTTCCTTTGACTTAACAGTGTGGCTCTTTTTGGCGCCTAGATGAACCGTTCAGAGAGTTGTGGTGCATAGTTTGGTGTGTGAGAAAGTGTTCACCATGTAAATATGCTGAGCTTTGTGGGAGTGTCGCTGTGCAAATACCTCGGAGTCACTTTAAGTTCGCACAACCTTAGTGAAAACTAACATAACTATCACATGTGTAATCTGCAGTGCCAGGCTAAGATATTTGTGCCACACGATTTGTTAATACGTTTCTGGCATCCGCTTTTTTCTAGTCTTGGCGATTATTCATTAAGCCAGGCTTTGCATTTACCGCTGTCGCAGAGTGTTAGCGTTTCTTCTGTGGGTGGAGGAGGAGACATATTTTAACGAAACAGGGTTCTTGTGTAGGGTTCAACGCTTAAACGCATTAACAGTGAATACACACTTCGACCTGTCAGGAACGGCAGGCTTGGTTTAGTCCATCGTTAAGTTTGGCAGATCCATTCTTACTTCCTTTTTTATGGAACACTTTCCTCCATATAGTTCGCGCATTCTTACAGAGAAATTTAGGTAACGCTTTGTCCACACCTATTGCGTCCTGTAGCCTTAGTCACTCTATTGCAGTTCGATAGCGATAAAGGCCTCGTTCCCCAAAAAATGTACTGTCAGCGTTGGAGTCGCAAGCGGCGGTGTTGTGAGCGAAGAACCAGGAGCATTACTCTAGTGGGTGCTGCCCAGAAAGCAACCTAGGAGGCAGGTGAGCCACCTATAGCTGACGTAACCTTGCGGCATCAACCCAACATGGCCATTGGATACTGAGTAAACTGCCGCCCATGAAATGTGGCAGTTAAATAATTATTGGTCGCTCGGGAAGAGCAATCTACACCGCACAAGGCCCACAACTGGGAGCACCTGCCATTGTAATGCACTGGCGCATCGCTTAACCGCCTCATCACTGCGGCAGCAGCGGTATCAATACTCCCAGCGATCAGTGATTGTAAAGTAGAGAATGACCTTCAGCATATAGAAGATTTAGACCGTTACACTAGCGCGTAATACCTTTAACATGGAGCTCATATGTCCCCTACGATTTTTTAGGGTGCTTATGAAGAAGATGTACTTTGCTGTACGCGTTCTCGAAGTCCATATGAAATTAAGCTTTTTTTTTCGTTGTCGCGCAAAAGTTTATCTGAAGACATTACTTTAATGCTATTCCCTGCGCACATTCACGGTTCAATGTACCTGAGACTGTGGGGCAAGATGCACCTTAGCTTTTGCAATTTTTTTTTCGTTAATAATGAGAACTTTCCTCGCGAACGTTATTCTGTAAATAGAATACTTTTACAGAGTAGGTCCCTCCCCCCTATAATATCTGGATGTCCCCTCACCTGTTTCATTTCATTTCACCTGTCTGCCGGCTATCCCTCTACTTCAGCTGCCCCAGCTCAGGTGCTTCCCGTAGCGATGGCTGATGCCGGGGCTCGCAGAAATTATTTCCGTCCTTTTTCATTATTAAGGCGAAGGCTTTCAAATGCTCATACTCGTGGTGACCGTCCGTCCGGTCAAGTGACCTCGCGGTGTCCGTTCGTGACATCCTAGGTCACGTGATCATTTCCGTCTGTTACATCCTAGGTCTAGTCACGTCACCTCGCGGTGTCCGTCTATTACATGCTAGGTCACGTGACCTTGTCACGTGGCCACAACCTGCCAACTGGACTGTGAGAAAACTGCCCACTGTGGCGGGTGGTGTGATCCGCCGCCAAGCAACAACTTCGCATGCGCAATGTGACGTCACCACTCAAATTCAAATTACTACAATGAGTCACAAACGGATTTTGCTTAACCCACTGTTAACAGGTATCTAATGCCTCCAACAAATTTTTATTCTCAGTAAAACACTACTCCAACTACTAGTTTCTTCTAGAAGCAGCAATGCGGAAACATTTCGCGCGAAGACGGCTTCAGAAAAAGCGCATTTTCGTGTAGTCGGCGTTGCTACAAAGCAATTAAACGTAGCTTCTAGAAATCTAAAGCAGCTGTTTTGTTCTGGAATGTATTACAGTCGACCTTTTAGAAGCAGGTCAATTTGGTTTCTCACAGTTTGACACTTTATGGTAATTTATGAACCTCTTTATAACTTTGATTCTATTGGCTTATACAGTTAATGGAAAACTCGAATTATGACGCGACGCTCAGAATCTGTTGGTTTTGCTTCGACAAAATCTAATTTTAGCCAATTAACTTTTTCACTCACTGACCTGCATGACTTGACAAATTGAAGCGGAGACGCACTCCCCCTTTGTAAGGAGTGCAACCTTTACACCCTGGTGGTGCCCAGTTCTAGTTGTTTTCTTTAGGTTTTTAGATTTCTTTTGCGTCGCTTTCAGAATTATTTGTAAATAGGTCATGCGCGTTTAACATAATTTCCATTTCACTACAACATAGAAGAAAACAGCAACGATCGAAGAGTGGAAAAGACGTTGAAAAATGGATATACGCCATTTGCATCCGTGCTCGTCGGAGTGCCGTACGGGGCTCAAGACATCACCTTTATATTGACCGGGTTCCTGAGCCTTCACTAACCTGGCAAATATTCAGTCTCTGGAAGAAGTAAAAGCGACTTCTCAAAGTTCAGAATAAAACAGAAAAACAGAGCAGTGCGACACAAAACAATGCAACCCCCACGCACTGAGAGCCGAACAGCAGTCTTGGACCACATAATCTGGCAAAAGCAAAACGGGCTGCTGTAAATCAGCGATCACTAGTGTCAAGCAGCGAGCATAACGTCCCCGCCAAAGCCCCCTTTCCGCTTGCGAGTTGCCCTTGTTATCTCCGCCACTCACGCGGGAACACCCTACTTGTTTCGAACCCTGCGCAACCCCATGACGCATTGCAGCACTCGCCCCGTTGTCTTGTTTTAACCCGAGAGCTTTAGTAGGTTTATCGAAAAATAAAAAAATCTCCGACGTCGGCGGAAGCGATTTGAAGTCGCTCAGCTAGGCTGGTCGCAGTAATCACCCGCTTCCGTAAGCTAGAAGGGCCTCCTGGCTCACGTGACCTTGTGGTGGCATCACAATCTGCCCACCAGATTGTGACCAAACTGACCACCGCAATATGTGGCAGTTATTGTCAGGTCGCGAGAAACTGCAACCTGTGCCGCACAAGAACCACCGCTGGTAATACCGCCATCGAAACCATTGGCGCACCGCCCACCGCGCCATTGGGTTAGTACTAAGTGAGATATGGGTTTGCGATGTTTATGAGCTTGAGTGAAGTGAAAAGAAGAAAGATAAATGTACACGGCACTAGAGCAATACGCATTGGAGTGGACAACATTGCTGCAGGAACCCGGCGCTGGAGCACAGGCCGCCGGCGTACATTAAGTAAATCGGCATTGAAGATAAAAAAGTTGAAGACGCGCGTAAGTGGCTCTTTGCGTCAGTGGACACCTGAATGGCGTGTTCAGGTACTTTACGCTGCCCATCTGCGAAAAACTATGCTTCCGTGCAATATTTCATGCATAGCAATGATAAACCACGAGCCATCTTTAACGCTGCGGCGTAATACCCTTAACGGGGAGCTAAGTGTCCCCTACAGTTCCCCTACTTGAGCTCCATGGCGGCGCCGTTGGTCCCGTGGTTGGTCACGTGGTGCGAAGCAACTGCCGCTACCGGCGGCGCGGCGCGCAAAGGCTGCAACAGCTGTGCGCATGCGCCGTGTCAAGTGGGACGAGGATTAAGAAGGAACGCCCAGAGAAACAGAGCGGCGAAAGACTGGTTTTGCAATTAGACTGAGCAAGTTCCACTCGGCCAGATGTAGTTATCGCGTCACTCCAGGTTAACCAGAGCTAAACCACAGCCATTTTTTTCACCAGCAATGGTAAGGAAATGTTCAGAAGTTTTAGGACAAGTTCTGCTATGAGCTGGACGTCGGGTTCGGATTCATGTTCAGGCTCAGCCTAGCCACAGTTTCTCGACAATGGCCGCCTAAATTTTGTGTGAATGCTGCCGTGGCGAGAATTACAATAAAATTTATAGCCTATAGCGGTATTCACACCCCAAGGCGTGTTCTTCCAGAAGGTGAACTGGTTTTATTGAAGAATTAATTCTATAGGTGAATTGGTAATAAAGGTGAATTATTCTTATAGATTAAGTGATCCTCAACGTGAAAACGCCTTACAGATGAATTGGTAAATTAGCTGTGTTTTTTATAGAACCAGTTGACCAATGGTAGTTTTGATTATCGGGCTGCCTCAAGCCACGCTACTAAACAAAGACGAAGTCGGAAGTGTTGAAGGACGCATTATAAGTCATTATATAATTTTTCTTGCCTTCAAGACCGCCACGATCAGCACATCCAGATTTTTTAGATGCTGCTTCGCTTTGTCGCTTGGTTCCTAATCATGTCCTGCCAAAACATAGCTGCATAAGAAATACATCTTGAATAATCATACTAAAACACACGTTATGTAATTTTAGGATGACTAACACATTAGAAAGAACGCACTAAGTTAAGAGTCGCATCTTTGTCGACGATCAAGACAACAAAAATTTAGGAGACACACGCTCCGCATTAAGGGGAGGACACGATACCATTAATGGCTTAATGCTTATGAATTTGTCATTTTCTACTTTGCATTCAACGATCGCTGCGCCTCCTCGTGCCACTTCTTTGGCAGTGGTGCAGCGGTTAAGCGTTGAACCACTGCCCTGTGATTCAAGGTTCTGCCAGCGGTGGGGATTGTGAGAGCCAGGTTGCTCTTCCTGGCCAACGTCTCTCGAACTATCACTAAGTTAACTGCTACCTCCCGCAGTCGGAAGTTGGTTCGCAATCCGGTGCACAGCTTGTGATGACGTCACGAAGTCATGTAACCTTGGTAGCCACCTAGGTTGCTCCTGTGGGAATTTGTTGCTCAAGCAGCTGAAACAGACTCATGATTTCCAGCCGAACGGGGCCCTTAACGCTGTCGTGTTAAAAGGTCACACGCGATACTTTATACCCAGCCCCATTCAGGGTGTTTGTTACTATGCAGAGCCACGATTTCAAAATTTGCACTCCGTAACACTTAAGGAATGTTCTCATGTGGATCACTCTCACAGCATTCACACTGCACTGTATCAGATGTCAGTTACCAGTGAGGACACCACTCCTCAGAACACTGTATGAGTGCGTGCACATCTTCTAATTATTTAAGAGCGTTATCTCTTACTCATCACGTTTCTAGATTTCGTGGTGTCTGCTACCACCCTGAGATCACAGTGCCATCTGCGGCAGCAGCTAGAAAGCAGCAAATCTCGCACTGAGACTTGTAGCGCCATCTACAATAGCATTGTAGAAACAACCACCTGCCGCGTGCCAATGATGACGTCACAGTCCAATACGGTGGATAGAGCTGTAGCGATGTGAGTACGACGTCAGGGGACAAAATCGCGGCATAGTTTTTGTTTCACAAATCCAAGTTGGCGGCCTTTAGAATTTGTTGCGCCCACCCATCTCTTTCCTCCCTCCAAACAAAAAATATCATATAAGGGGAGGAAAACTGTCCAGTTACGGGACCGCTACATGTGCATACATTCGACTGATGTTACTTAAAGGAAGGAAGAAAAGGAAAGAGCACGGGCCTGCCTACTGGCTCAAGACGAGCCACGTTCGCTGCCGCGTGCTGATGTAGGATACCTGAAAGATAGGAGGGCAGTGTAATCCCACAGGCAGCGCAATACCGGGCCGACCTGTGCCAGAGTGCGTCTAGCACGCCGCCAAATTCCAAAAATAAGTTTAATATCTTGGGTCCAAGGACCAGTAGCAGATATTAAATCAAATATCAACCACCTAAACCCGCTTCCGTACATACATTCGTTCCATTATATATACTCCGACAAAAATGGACACCCATCCAGGGACAGTTGTGTATCGAATTTCCTAGGAAAATAAAACCCTATTGGTTGTGGTATAGAAATAAAACCACAATTAAATAAAAGACAAACAATAAACACATCCAATTAACCGTTTAAACGTGACCGTATCGCACCGCAAGCCGAATTCTAGGCCCACATTCACCCCCAAACGCAGCAAATTCAGTTTGGGACGTATCTTGTGGGGGTGTAACTCGACAACAGGCGCGTTCTTCTTCGCTTTCTTCTTCTAGTAAACCGAACAGCTAACGCTTGTTACATCAACGTCTTCCAGACAGTGGATGCCTTTTTTGTGTGAACAACTGATATTTTATGTGGCATTATATGCCCCGCAGAGGTTGCACAAGCTGGTTGCTGAATGGCGCACAATTTATTGTTGGCTAGCATGTTGCTTGTGGCACATAGGAGCGCCTTAGATAAGCAAGTCTTCCAATAATGAATGAGCACTGGAAGCCATTGTCTACGTGGGCTGATCTTAAGTCGCCAGTAAAAAGGTCACTGGGGTCTACATCTTTCATGAAAATAGTGCCACCGATAAACGGTCGAAGCACTCAAAACCAGGTTTAATTAGACGTGCTAGGCGTCCAGGACAGCACGGAGCTCACGCGAGGAAGAAGACGAAAACTCAGCCCCTCGAGAGCACAAGGCATGGCACGTCCATCTAAAACAGTTCGGCCGTGGTATGGCGCCACTGGATTGATTGGGACTATGGCATTACTCCCCCTCTCTGAAGGGCAACGACTCAGTGCCGCAATAATGAGAAGCACGAAGACAACGGACGGCGCATGTGTCCGGCGGCTGGTGTGGACAGGCCTTAAGTGCTAGCGGGCGTGGTACGGCTTCATCCGTGCGACATGGACGATTTCGGGGGTCGGCCGTCTAGAGGAGCGAACTGTAACCTGGGGAAGAACTTCATAGTTCACTTCACTGACTTGGCGGAGTACCTCGTAGGGGCCAAAATATCGGCGTAGAAGCTTTTCGGAGCGCCCAGGCATGCGTATTGGGCTCCAAACCCAGACTTGTTCGCCGGGCTGGTAATTAACAGCGCGGTGGCGGAGGTTATAGCGGCGAGCGTCGAGGGCTTGCTGGTGCCGGATGCGCTGTCGGGCAAGTTGGCGGGCGGCCTCGGCGTGACGAACGAGTTGGCCAGCACCCATAACAGATGAGGTACTACTAGTCGGGAGCAACATGGCGTCCAGCATGGTTGTGGCTTTGCGACCATGCACTAAACGAAATGGAGTGAAGCGTGTCGTTTCTTGTAGAGCAGTTTTATAGGCAAATGTGACGTAAGGGAGTATGGCGTCCCAGTTGCGGTGGTCTGGGTCAACATACATGGAAATCATGTCGGCGATCGTCTTGTTGAGCCGTTCGGTGAGGTCGTTCGTTTGAGGGTGGTAAGCGGTTGTCTTGCGGTGACTGGTGGCGCTCAGGCGCATAACCTCCTGCGTAAGGGCCGAGGTGAAGGCCGTTCCTCTGTCAATTAAAAGGATGGCGGGTGCATCGTGACGAAGCACAATATTTTGAACGAAAAAGTTCGCAATTTCCTCAGCGGTACCACGAGGGAGAGCTTAAATTTCACAGTACCGGCTGAGGTAGTCGGTGGCGACCGCAATGTAGCGGTTACCCAGCGAAGACTCCGGAAATGGGCCCAGTAAGTCCATGCCGACTTGGTGGAAGGGGACTTGTGGCGGATTAATAGGCTGCAGTAGTCCGGCTGGCTTAGTCCGCGGCGTCTTGTGACGTTGGCACTCGCGGCAAATTCTGACGTAACGCTGGACAATTGAAGCAACCCTGGGCCAGTAGTACTTTTGGCGTATCCGCGCCAAAGTGCGAGAGAAACCCATGTGACCAGAAGATGGGTCATCATGGCACGCCTGCAGAACTTCGTCGCGCAAGGTCGCTGGTACGACGAGCAGATAGGCAGCTTCCGTCGGGTTGTAGTTTTTCTTATACGGAACGCCATCCCGCAAAAAGAATGACGACAGTCCACGTGAGAATATTCGCGGGGGTGACGCAGCGCTTCATTCAAGATACTCAATGAGAGGCCGTAGTTCACTGTCGTCTCTTTGGTGTTGAGTGAGGACGTACGTGCAGATGGCGCCGAGAAAAATAGAATCGTCGTCGGGATCAGGTCGGTTGACCTCGATAGGAGCACGAGACAGACAGTCGGTATCACTGTGCTTCCTACCGCACTTATAAACAATGGTGACATCGAACTCTTGAAGGCGAAGGCTCCAGCGCGCAAGCCGTCCCGAGGGATCTTTGAGGTTCGCCAGCCAACACAGCGAGGGGTGGTTACTGACGACCCTGAAAGGGCGGCCATATAGGTACGGGCGAAATTTAGTCACTGCCCACACAACGACCAGGAATTCTTTTTCAGTGGTGGAATAGTTTGCCTCAGATCGTGACAAGGTGCGGCTCGCGTATGCGATTACGCGTTCGAGACCATACTGCCGCTGCACAAGGACCGCACCGAGGCCGATGTTGCTGGCGTCTGTGTGCAGTTCAGTGGCGGCTGACTCATCTAAGTGTTTAAGGATGGGCGTACTTTGGAGACGAGTTCGGAGGTCTTCAAAGGCTTGCTGTTGTTCCAGGCCCCAGAAGAACGGTTCGGAATCTTTTGTGAGGCGGGTGAGGGGCACAGCGATCTGAGAGAAGTTCTGCACAAAACGCCGATAATTGGCGCAGAGACCCAGAAAGCGGCGAACGCTTCGCTTATCGGTGGGCACAGGAAAAGCAGCCACGGCGGCTGTCTTATCGGGGTCGGGGCTAACCCCTTTAGCACTCACGATGTAGCCCAAAAACTTCAACTCTTCGAAACCGAAGTGGCACTTGTCGGGCTTCAGGGAAAGTCCGGCCGACCGAATTGCTTCGAACACAGCGCGCAGGCGTCTCATGTGCTCATCAAACGTATCAGAGAAGATGACAACGTCATCCAAGAACACGAGACAGGACTGCCATTTCAGATCGGCAAGAACAGTATCCATCATCCGCTGGAAGGTTGCAGGAGCCGAGCACAGGCCGAAAGGGAGCACCGGAATTCGTACAGACCGTCCGGTGTAATAAAGGCGGTCTTTTCCCGGTCGAGTTCGTCCACCTCGATTTGCCAATAGCCGCTGTGTAAATCTAGCGATGAGAAGTACTTGGCGTGGAGCAGCCGATCCAGGGATTCATCAATGCGCGGCAGAGGATAGACATCTTCTTTTGTGACTTTGTTTAAACGTCGGCAATCAACGCTGAACCGTAGGGTTCCATCTTTCTATGCTACTATAACAACAGGCGACGCCCACGGGCTCGTCGACGGCTGTATCACGTCGTCCTGGAGCATTTCTTGCACTTGGTGGCGAAAGGCATCACGCTCCTTTGAAGAGATCCGATAAGGCAGCTGACATAACGGCCGCTGGTTGGCGTCGACTATAATTCGGTGCTTAGTGAGCGGTGTCTGCCTAACCTTAGAGGTCGAGGCGAAGCAGTCACAGAAAGACTGGATAACGCTTTCGAGACAGCGTTTATGATTATACGGGAGGTTCGGGTTCACGTCAGTTTTTATGGGAGTGGTCGGTGCCTCCACTGATGCCGAGACTTCGGACAAAGCGTGCTGCCCCTTGAATTCGCCGAGTTCTTCGAAATACGCAATAACTGTTCTGCCAGGCAAACAGTGAGGTTCACAGCCAAAATTGGTTACCAAGAGCTCGGTTCGGCCATTGTTCAGCTCGACAATTCCGCAAGTAACACAGACTTGCCGACCAAGGAGCAGCGACATGTTGCTTTCAGCGAGGCCACGAGTACTAGTGATGTCGCAATCTACGGTAACAAACATGCTAGCTCTTGACGGGATTAATACGTGGTCGTCAAAGACGCGTAACTTAGTCCCGCGTGGCTCGGGGTCGCCGTCAACAGGGGGTTGAGTGGAAAATGACACGACCAGCTCCTGAAGGTTGATGACAGCACCGTACTCCTGAAGGCAATCCAAACCAAGTGCCAGGTCTTTGGAGCACTCCGGTAGCACAGCAAAGCAACCAGGGAAAGTAGCACCGCGGATCTGGATTCGTGACGTGCAGACGCCAATTGGCATAACCACATGGCCACCAGCGGTGCGGATCTGGGGTCCAGACCTAGGGGTCAGCACCTTTCTGAGAGCCGTAGCTAGCCGACTGCTCATTACAAAAAAGTCAGCGCCGGTATCCATAAGTACGGTCACATCGCGATTATCAGCGATTACTGGGATTTCGGCAAACACCAGTCGGTCGCAGCACGTCGTTGTCGTTCAGGTCATAGGGTGAGGTCGTCGTCGGTCGGATCGTAGCCGCGAATCGTCGGGTGGAGGCTCTTGACTTGATCCAATAGCGGCGGCCCTACCCCCGGGGGATGCCGTCTTCAGTTTTCCTGATGTGGGGACGCGCCTCTGAACTGGCTAGAAAAATACGGGCGGCTTGGCGAAAAAAACCGCCTTGGGGATGGCGAACGGGACTGGCGTCGCCGCAAGGTCGTTGGCTGCACGTTATCGGACAGATACTGCTCGATGTCCCGCGGCCGTTCTCCGTAGCGTGGTCGAGGGGCGTCAGGTGAAAAACCCCTTAAGCCCATTCTGCGGTAAGGGCAGTGGCAGAGCATGTGGCCGGGCTCCCCACAGTGGTAGCAGAGCGGCCTATTGTTTGGCGTACGCCAAACGCGCGCTTTGCTCATGGTGGGCAGGGGCTCCTGCGGTACGACGGGTACAGCTGCAGTTGAGTACCGCAGTGAAGGCACAGGAGTGACCGGAGAAAAGGCTTGACTCACTGGCCCAGGACGACTTTGCAGTGCTTGACTGTAAGTCATCACATAGGGCGCTGGCTGCGGAGCTGGTGGCGTCTGAACAGCTCGCCGGACTTAATCTCAGACCACGTCCGGTATGGCAGCGACGCTGGCCTGTGGAGCTTCAAAGCGAAGTTTCTCGAGTCCTTCGCGCACCAGGCTCCTCACAAGCTCTCGAAGCTCCTCAGTGGGTAACGACGTGGGCGTGGAGTGGTGAGCGGCTGCTACACTATCCTGACGGCCGTAGTGCGCGCCCCGTTCTTGCAGAGAACGCTCCATTCTTGTTGCCTCTTTGGCAAAATCAGCCACCGTTCTTGGCGTGTCACGCAACAGTCCGGCAAACAATTGCTCTTTGACGCCGCGCATTAGGTGGTGTACCTTCTTGTCCTCGGGCATAGCAGGGTCGGCACGATTGAAGAGTCGCGTTATGTCCTCGATGAACATGGCTACGCTCTCGTTTGCTGCTGCGACCTTGATTGCAAGGCGATTTCAGCCTTCTCCTTTCGTTCGCTGGTGTTGAACGTTGCTAAGAGCTCTCGGCGAAAGATCTCCCAGTTAGTGAAGGAAGCTTCGTGATTCTCATAACACGTCTTGGCCGAGTCCTGTAGTGCGAAGTACACGTTCCGCAATTTGCGCTCGCCATCGCACTCGTTGAAGCCCGCCACACGGTCAAAGCTGGCCAAGCAATCTTCGACGTCCTCAAACCTCTCACCGTGGAATGATGGGGGCGACCGAGGCGTGTGAAGGACGAACGGCGGGGCATTCCCGGAATGCTGACTTGTCTGGCTAGCCGTAGCGGACGTCATGGCCCTTGCTGGCCTTGCGAGTTGGCCGAACTCTGGTTGTAGGCCTCGCATGCGGCGGCTCGCCTTGTGGACTGGTGTTGTAGCCACGCGTTGAGAACTGACGTCAAGAGTGTCCTCAAGGTCAGCGTACATGGATCGCACCCGGCACCTCCACCAAATGTCATTGATAAACGGTCGATGCGCTCAAAACCAGGTTTAATTAGACGTGCTAGGCGTCCAGGATAGCAGGGAGCTCGAGCGAGGAAGAAGACGAAAACCTCTAGCCCTCGAGAGCGCAAGGCATGGCAAGTCCCATCTATAACAGTTCGGCCGTGGTATGGCGCCACTGGATTGATCGGGACTGTGGCAATGGCATCTTGGGTACACCACAAAAATTGGCATAGTCACAAGGCACATGATCATTGCCTCAGAGAAATGTCCTAGATCATACGAAAGCGCACGCAACTGTGAAGTCGAACCCGGACCCTGTATAACGCATTTCGTCAGACTAATTAAGATGCAGAGTTACTCAAAGGCTGTAGCACAAGTGCGTGCCCTCCAAAAGTCAGAAAACCATTGTAGTGTCTGATATGTCATACAAATAACAGGTTAAATACCACTACGCCTTTTAAAGAGACAGGTTCAAAGGCTGTTTCAATGATTCGGCTAGGAAACCTTTTTGCTACAACAAGCAAGTAACTATTCCTGATACGCTGCTCAACAGCTCTTTCTGAATGACGATGCTGTTTGAACTAATCATAGGCAGTTCAAAACGATAGCATTATTTACCACATCGTTGCCCCGTTGCTGCGTTGCAACAACTGTAAAATATTCAAGAAATGTTCGGCACATAATTTTGCGCACTGAAAGACTCTCAGGTGAAAAGTAATACACACGAGCGTCGGCACCGTTGTTAGGATGTGCATGTTTCTATGCATTGCCTTTAAAAGCCCCGTTCAGAAGAAAATTCGGCGTCAGATTTGAGAGCGAAAATTCAGGTGGTTCCCAGAGAGCAACCTAGAATGTAAGTGGGCCACCTAGGTCACGTGACCGTGTGGTGTAAACGCAACCTGCCAGCCGGACAGTGAGAAAACTCCGTAGAAGGTGGCAGTTAAATTAATTATTGGTCGTTCGGGTAGAGCAACTTTGGTCGCACAACGCAACTTGGGTGAGCACAGGGCAGCGATTCGCTAGTGCCCTGCGCGCAGAAGGTCGCACAGTGCAGTGGCGCATCGCTTAACCGCTGCACCACTGTGCTAGGACTGCTATGAGGGCGCTCAAGGATCTATGAATGCAAAGCAAGAGAATTACCTCCTGCATATAAGGGAATTAATCAATTTCTCTATCACGTCATACCCTTAAGGCGGAGCTTAAGTGCCCCCTCTAATTTTTCTTTTGTCCCGTGTCTAATGTTTAATGCGCTGATATTATGTACCCAAGCAAAGACTCTGAAAGAAATGTCAAGTATGCGTTGATTACATTTTAAAAGTACAAAACTAATGGGTTTACAGAGGTATAATCAATTCTTTATTTAATGCTGAAGCGTTAAGAATACCGTTCTCAACGGCCGGGACAGGGTGGCCCAGAAAGGGCACCCTATGGCCAGCCAGGTGTACAATATTCTCTCGGTCTCGCGCACACGGCATGGTAAAAAATTAGCCGTCCATGTGACATTGTCACGTCATTCTAGGTAACGTGACGTTGCGGCGCCGTTAAAACCTGGCCACCGGTTTTTGAGAAAACTGCCCACCGCGGCAGATGGCTGCTAAATTATTGACTGGTCGCGAGAGGCTGCTTGCAAACAGCAACCTGGCACTCACAAGCTTCACCGATGCAAGAACCTGCCATTGGAAATCATAGGCGCATCGCCATTGGGTGTCCTCTTTGAGGCGAATCTAAAGAGTCCTCTCCATTGTTTTTCACCATACTGTGCCAAATCCAGCCTAATGCTGCTACACTCTTGTTCATACAATGATACAAACACAGTAAAGAATTATTGTCAATACTGCTCTAACATCTGTGGGCAAAAAACCCCGGAACGCACACTTAGCCTTCCGTACAGCTGTAAGAAAAACTAAACTTTCTAACCATAGGGCGCTTTCTCTTGAAATGGCTTCCCCGCAACCAGTAACTTATTTAGCTTATCTCTCCAAAAGTACTCCAACTCCACCGTCAAGAACGCCACGCTATAGCGGAATGAAAAAGCAACGGCGAAATCGAATTCAAACCCACAGTGGGAAAGCTAGGTAAATCTTAAGAAGTAGCACTCACTAGACACCTCCGCACATAACATATCTGGCTCGTGGGCTAACCAGCCTACCAGCGCAATTCGCCCCAGACTCACCGCCCCAAGTCACCACGAACTTCCAAAACTGCAACCCACCTGCGGTCCACTTTCATGCTCCGGAAAAATTTACTCGCAAATGTGAAGCCTCGGCTTATAATAAATGCAGTCAGTAGAGTAAAAGCATCGAAGAAATGTTGGTAACTCCACCTGCCATCTAACTGATGTAGTGGAAGCTTAGATGATAAGTGAAAATAAAGAAAGCTGCGTGGCAAAGCCTTCCTCTTTCTTTCTCTCTTTGTCTCTCCCTCTCTGTCTCTTGAAGCGAGTGAATAGAGATGTACAAATCAAATAGAATGCACAACTCAAATGTTCTCAACCGTAGCGATTTCCTATTGCGCGCAGGATGGGGTTTAGTGGCGTCATTACAACCTGACTATCGGATCGGGAAAAAAATGAGCACCGTGGCAGGTGGAAGTTTAATGATTGGTGCCGAGAGGCTGCTCGGGAGAGCAACCGGGTCGCACGAGCGACACCAGTGGCAACACCTGCCACTGCAGTGCAGTGGCATATCGATTAACCGCTACACCACTGGCCCAGGTGCCGTCTGAGGACTCCTAGAGATCTATGAATGTAAAGTCGCGAATGACCAACTCCGCATATATGGGCTTTGAACCCACTAATGCTATCCATGGAGTCATACCCTTAAGGCAGAGCTTCAGTGTCCCCTCCATTTATCTGCCCGGTGTATTAATTTATATGTTCCCGCATAAAGCTTTCGCTTGTCAGTAGCAGCGCATGTGTTCTCTTTCTTCCCTAGTCTTCGGTATTTAACCTTTTTGATATGTAACCTGTACAAGCTGGCTCAACTTGCCTTTTTGCCCAATGCCATCCCAGCTTTCTCACATCGGGTTTATGATCGCTCTTGAAATTCTTTTTCAGGATCAGTCGTCAATTACAGCACTGCAGTAAACTGGGACTCTTTCGAGAACTACGATTACAATTACAGTGATATCAATTGGGGTAAGTTCCGTTTCTCCTCAAGCTGGTATGAAAACTCGATAGGCTGCAACAAAAGCCTGCCATAGTTGAAAATGGTATGCAGACTGTCGTACCATAACATAGTGCGTCAGCTCGCGAAATGTAGAAGACAACACTATTGAACTGAATATTTGCAATCTTTCTGTACCCGTCTGGTTCCTCTATTCCACGTTGTTAAAATCAGTTTTATTGTTTGGTAGGCCAACTGTCAAAGTGTAGAAACATTTTCTTTGAGTGTTATATAACGGAGTTATGTTTTCTTAATGCGCTGTTTCTAACCGTACCTTTCCAGACATCATTTTTGCGCACCTTTCCAGACACAATGAGATACCGACGGGACGCGTGCTTAACATCAACTCCTGTTGCGTCCAGGGAGCAAGTCGCGCTCAGTGAATCGAAAGCACTACCTATCCCGACTACGCTGCAGTCCAAAGAGTCTATGCGTGTATTGAAGTAAATAAATGGCCTCACGTTTAAACCATGGCCAGATAAAAAGGCGTGTGTGATTAAAAATTGCGCTCACTAAGACTTAGCAAACAGTTTTTCCTAGACCGCACATATCCGTACCTACTCCAACATGTGAAAAGAAAACCTGGAACGTGGCGAACAATAGGTAACAAAATCGCCGAAAAGATTGATGGCAGGCCATGGTGAAGCTTACATTCTCAACTGCATTTCTTTGAAATTGTGGTCGAAGAAAGAAAAACTAATAGCAAAATAACACTGCAAAACTACAGGACTCTAACAAAGAACGTCACCAATCTGTTCACATGGTAGACAGTGGCCGCGCCGAACCATAGAGTCCTGGAATACGTCGGCATGAATAATCCGTTGATGTAACCATGTCTAACGACTGCCTTGAAAAGCCTTGAAACCCATCAGTAGGTGTCGAAGGTATGTCTATAAACAGGCCTTTTATACCAAATTGAACGTAACCTTTGAAGGGCAATCGTAGACGTCTTAAAGCGCACATAACGGGATTTTTTCAACGAAGAGGTAGCGAAATTTTACCGTACCGTACCGTAGCCGCTGGTAGGTATCGCATGGAACGTGGGGTTTAACGGCATGAAACAGGCGGTACTAAAGAACAGCGGATTAGCCCCGACTAAAAAACATTGTTTAAATGCTACAGACATCGCAGACTACAGAGAATATTTCCAATTCACCTTTATGTACCCTTATTGCGCTGCCTTGGGAGCAGCAGCTGAAAGCCAACATCACTGAACAACACCGGTGTGCGCTGCAAAAGCTACCCTCTTGCATGCACGTGTTTTCCTTTATCTGAAGTCTAAGTTCCCTCAATTCTGATGTCATGAAAAAATTATCCCAAAATTACAATTTCCTTGTGATGTCATGAGCGCTTAAACTATATTAGCATAAATAATGTTGATATCTTTTTTAAAACATTTAGATGCCTTTACGCCAAGACCGAAAACCGCTCCAGATGACATTGAAGTCGGTATGTTTTTCTTCGTATCAAGAATAAGCCTTACTAATTGTTTCTTACTTGCAGAACTTCCATTGCGTCTCTCTTTACAAACTGCTGTGTAGTTCTTGTAGTCACATCCTTTTCCTTTAAAAATTGCCGACGCATACCGCAACGTGCTCATGACTTCAAAAAAGCCACTTGTAAAATCTGTAACGGGCGCTTAAAATAAAAGCAAAGCAAAACCTTTCTACCTGAATATATACAGGTATTTATTCATTTCAGCGAGGAAACAGTATTCGTCGCCTATTATGTTGTATAGCTACAGCGTTAACGAACGAAGAATAAACAGACACAAATTGGGATGTCTTCTGTACTTTTTAAACCCGCCGCAGTGGCTGATGGTTAGGGCGCTCGGCTACTGATCCGGAGTTCCCGGGTTCGAACCCGACCGCCGCGGCTGCGTTTTTATGGAGGCAAAACGCAAAGGCGCCCGTGTGCTGTGCGATCTCAGTGCACGTGGTCGAAATTATTCCGGAGCCCTCCACTACGGCACCTCTTTCTTCCTTTCTTCTTTCACTCTCACCTTTATTCCTTCCCTTACGACGCGGTTCAGGTGTCAAACGATATATTAAACAGATACTGCGCATTTCTTTTCCCCAAAAACCAATTATTATTCTACACTTTTTAAGGTGACCTTTCTAGAAGAGTGCCTAGACAAGCAGCCCAAATAAGCGACCTTCAGAGAAAATTCTGCGAAGAAGCAATATTTTGCGGAGTTTTTTTGCTGACATTTAGCAGTTAAACGCAAGCTTCCCGCGTATCCTGCTATATACTGCATTTAGGAGAGCTTAAACAGCCTTTAACAGCCTGATATGCAGTCGTATTGTTAACGCACACTGATGCAAACACACCAACGCCATGTAATAACTAAAGCTCCTCATTCGAAAGGAGAACGCGCGCAACTTTAGACTGATAGGGTAATATAGCAGACGCGAATTTAACGCTCATGTTGACAGCGTTACCTTCACACCTAAGCATGGGCAACTCAACTTGCTTTTAAATTGTGCATCTGGAATACCTGCAAACATTACGGACGATTTTCTGTCCGCTGCAATTTTCCATTTTTCGATCTTTCAGGTGAAGATGAAGACTTCTGTGGCATCCTGGGTTTGATATCCGACAACGGCCCGGTCAGTGAAATAATGTGATCAGCTTTGAAAAGAAACTAAAAGTTTGTTTTCAAATATATAGAGAGCAACCGACATAATAAGCATGGCACAATAAGGCAGCAAAAGAAATTAGTCGGTCTGTCGTAAAGAGAGACAGCGGACAACTGCGGCTACCTTTTTCTTGATTGTAATAATCGGTTACGTAGCGCTCTGTGGCTATGCTCGCGGTTTGTCCTGCATCTAAAGCTATATTTAGCGGGTGTGAAAAGTGCCTTGTTTTTTTTTCGCGCCACTCACATCAAACTTGTAGCACTCATGTCCTGTCCAAAAAAACTCCCAGTCTGCTGTCTGAAAGTGTGTGGCTATGTTACTTCGGCTGAAGAATTTGCCTCAAAAAATTCGTTTCGAATTAGCGGCAACACTTTGTGCAAGCGATCTCTTTGATGACACCTGTAATTCATTTTTGACCTTTCATAAGTTATAATGATGCCATTTGCAGTGACATTAGCGCCTGTATCATCCGCACCAATCAAAAAAGGCAAATTTTAATCTGGCCTCCGTGGCCCTTTCATGTAGAGAGCTACGTAAGGAACTAAAAGAGAGACCAAAGACGACACCATATTAACCATTTGAGCGAGTACACAGAAGAGAACTTTGTGGGAATATATAATGGGGATTGCGATTAAAGGAATAACCCTGAAAAATAAAACGCTATTAATTGAAGTGATATAAAAAGAAACCACAAGTCACATTTTGAAGATGAAATTGTTTAAGACTAAATCACAAGACAGAGCTGAGATTGAAAAAGAACTTTCGGAAATACGTGTATAATAAATCTTTCTGATGTATACAGATTGCGCTACAAAAAAAAGTTCATCAGAAACTGCTAAATACAAAGAAAAATTATATTCAGAGCCTTCTGAAAAAAGTTGTATGATGCAATACTCTCATACAGGCTTTGTAATGCAAACGTCATACAATTTGGTATTGTTTGACATCTCAATGACAAATTAATGATTTTACAAAAATAAATGGCATTTGTATGATAATTTTCATAATCTGTATGATTTGTGTAAAGAAGCTCCGAAATATATATCGCAGCTTCTTGAAACAGGTGCTTGTTTCATTGCAATCAGAAAACTTCGTAGCAGGAGATTAGGCCAAAGATGCAGCTTTCGGCTTTCATGATTCAACTGTGCATAATGTACAAACCTTCTTGTACAAACTCCCTTTGGTCAAAACACAAGTAGGAATTCCTACCCATATTTCACAGCTCCCTAAAACAGATACTAATTTAATTCTCGTCAGCAAACTCCGCACAACTGGTGTTTACGGTCTTAATTGCTTCCATTACGGATAACCTAAATTCTTCACAGACGTAGCTGTGTTACAGCCAGTATTGGCCTAGATTCCAAGATGCATAGACAGCCCTCCTTCATATCCATTATTTCGTTAAAAAAATTTTCGTTATAACGAGCTTTCGCTGTATTTGTACGTGACGCGTTCAAGTCATGGATGCTTGCAATAAATTAAAGGTTCATATATTTTCTAGGTCATTGTTTTCATTCAAACAGTAACGTTACCTTTATTTCATTTACCTTTTCTCTAATCGATTACTGGGACTCTGTTACTTTTATTCAAGAAGTTCTTACCAACGGTGTAGCATTGAGAACCACAACCCTACTGCTGCTAGCCTGATGTTCCCTTCGCATGAGCGAGAATGAACTGGTTGCGGAAATGCACCGCGCGCGATCATGTCCAGACAACAATCCTGCCATAACCGTGTCCTGCGGCAGTCTTCATCCCGAGAAATATCACATCACCGCTCTTTATGCGCAACCCCTGTCGAGCCTCCCACTACGCCGAACTAGACGGCTTCCACACAAAGCACGAACGCGTTGATACAGCTGAAGAAAGAGCGTAAAGCAAGATTCGGCTGAAACCATCACTGCTGCTGCAGTGCTTTCTATTAAAAAAGGAAAATTATCTGGACAACCTGGGTATCTACCGTGGCAATATTACGAGAGCAGCAACGACGAGGACGAAAAGACACGCGCAGGGCGTGGCGTAGTTTTTTCCCATTCGTTTCGTGCGCCTTTATTTTATTTAGTGGAACTAATAAATAATGTCATCATACGGTGCCTTTAAAATTATATTATGGAAGCGCCTAAAAAATGCGAGCAAAAAACCAGATGCACGAAAATGACCGTTCCCCTAATAAATAAATGCTTGCCGACAGGTTTAACTTGCCTTGCGGTAACTCGCTGTAAGAAAGAAAAATCTGTTTCTCGGTGCATTTACTTTTCTTGTCGCCGGCAGCAGTACATATGAGAAAAAAAAGTCGATGGTAGTACTTTTAGCTAAATAGGCACGGGATGCTAACTGTGGTGCCTGCGTTTCATAGATAGAGATAACATTATTAGATTTTGCCACTGAGTGTCGGATTATCAAAGACAGTTTTCCTAAGCATTTCACCCCAGAAAGGCCAAGCACCGCTCCTGGGGAAGCCTGTTACCAATTATAAGACCAGTGTGTACCCGGTCACACTGACTATGTAATCCGGCTCCTCCCGAGTGCTAAGCAGATGCTCTGGCCTGTAGAATATCGCTTCGGAATCTTAGTTACCCAGGTATCCGCCTGGCCCTTGAAATGGCGCCAATCCATGGCGCGGCTTGGCGCTGGCCTCTCCTAGATCCACAGTGTGGGAAAGTAGTCATAGTAGCTATGGCTATAGTAGCTATAATCATTAGAACCGAATAAACCAGGATACGACACTGTCCCGGTGATCGTAGACCTGTTGGTACGAGTTCTCTGCTCCACTGCCGCAGCGCGACTGTTGTGCAATGACACTGCTTGCGGTCTTACCATAAATTAAACGGCTGTTACTGTGAAGGATGTCGCGCCTTGCCGCCATTTAAGCTTATTTTTTTTAGTATCGTTTAAGTCCAGATGCCTTCAAACGCATGGGCGGCTACAGCGCTCATGTGCCGCTTGGTGCCCAGAAAAGCAAGATAAATATTCCAGCGCAGCTTTTTGCAGACTGAATGAAAAGATGAATTTTGCACCGCTGTGGCTCAGTGGTGATGGCGCTCGGCTGCTGACCCGAAAAGAGGCGGGTTAGATCCCAGCCACAGCAGTCGCATTTCAAAGGAGGCGAAATGCTAGACGGCCGTGCACTGTGCAGGGTCACTGCGCGTTAAAGAACGCCCGGTGGTCGGAATTTTCGGAGGCCCTCCACCACTGCTTCCAACATAGCCTGAGTCTGTTTGGAACGTCAAACCCTAAAAAAACAAAAAATAGATTCTGCTTAATTCGCCTATAAACATACACAAGGACGGAAACACACAAGTCGACTCTAACATGCCCACTGTCCGAATCAGTGCACGTGATTACGATACGTTTGACATTCCTATGCGTGGTCGCAAAACGCGAAAGAAGAAACCACGTGTCACCACGGTGCGTGGTAGTTTTTGAATCCGCCTCGAATGCGGGAGCTGCTGGGTTCGATCCCCCAGTTCCGCCGGATACCCACCTGTAATAGAATTGGTGGAAGCTTTTGCCTTGCCTGGCGTTAGGCTTCTTTGGGGAGAAATGTTTCAGAAACGAGTCTTTGACCCCAACTTGAGAAGACGAAAACATTCCTGCCATGGCGCGCTTTGGCCCAAGATGTCTTGGCGCCATAAAATAATCCACAACAAGAAACCGCGTGTCTTTTTTACGTGTCAGGCACACGCTCGGATCTAGAAGAAAACGGCACATTTTGTTAAAAATTATTATAAATCGAAACCGAATCGTAACTTTACAACTGCGCTCATAAGTTGCGTGTCTTTTCTCCTGTCCAGCAACTTATGCACTATGACAGATCTTTGGTAATCGCAAATAATTGTTTGTCAAGAGAAAACTGGCATTGGGAGCTGAATTCACACTTGCCTCAATGGCTAAAGCGATTCATATAACTAGAAACAAGAGCCGGCAGTATCATGTGTTGCAGCTGTTTTTTTTTACATTACTAAAAAAGGCTAGAACATAGTCGCCAAGTACTACACATGCAAAACTTGCCATTTGTGCCTTCATAATATTCCTACTCAAGAGTCATCGGCCCCATCATGAAAAGACGTTGTCTGATCGGTGCGCCGCAGAACAATTATATGGGAAGCGGCTTCCTTTCCCAGGCAGGTACATACCAGCAGCGCCTACCTCACCAGAGCACTGGCAATGAGAAAGCCGAATAGGATCATCATAGAACACTGCGAAGGACGGGAAACGCCTCCCCACACCTCGATGCCATGAGCCCCGAGGGCCATGTTCCTGCTCAATGCATGTCTCTGAGCGGCCGTTCCCTTTTGCCGGAATATTACAACGCCCAAGATCAGCGGGCTATGAACTACAAACGCCCGAGAGGCTCAATGAATTAGCACACTTCCGCCGCCTTATATCTTCATCTTCCCTACAAATCATTCTCTGCGAATCTAGTTACATGAGGCAATTAAGCGGCGCAAAATAACTCGCTAATAGCGTATAAAAATGGGCTAGATGGTTCACCATGTAGACTAGAAGCAACGAAACGCACAAGAACTAAGGCAAAAAGGAGAATTGAATGTCGGAGCCACTGTTTACGCCTACCCTTCGTATTTGTTCCCGAGTGTTGTGCAGTTTCCGATCAATAATCCTGTGCCTTATGACCTGTACATGCACCAGATACTGAAGCGCTCTAGTCGGCCTCGCTGCCAGACATGCGGAGCCCGCCCTGAGAATACCAACTTAATTTGGACGCATTTACGCGGAATTCAATCGCCGCACTACTACTAGCGGACGCTGAGAGAATAGTGCAATTTCAGAAAACAAGGAATTTACATCTATTCCAGGGAAATTGATATCGGTTGGAAAGCACTCGAGACATAAAGTCTGAGGCACTCTCGAGAACGTGTTTGAGTCCTTTTTTTTGCCTTGAAATTTGTCACCTGCTGCCGGCTTTCTTTCAGTTGTTTGGAAAATTTCTCGGAGCGCATTAATTTGTCCCTCTTCTGCCCGTGCACAGAATGGCACAAGGGAATTCTTTCTTTTTTGAACTTTAAGGGGTATTTCGCGTCGTCATCAAAATTTTGCCTGTTGTCTAAGTCATGCGCCTTCAGAACGTATTCCATAGGAGGCATGATGACCTTTTACAAAACGAATCGATAGCATGAAAGATGTTAACGAATTTTTTCACAAAGTGTAAACAACAGCTTTTGCATATATGTGCTTTATAAAGTAACAGAAAATCAGCCATAAGGCTCCCATTTCGACAACCATAATTTAAAGAATTTATAGAGATTTTGGTGTCCGCAAAGCTATCGAATACATGGAAAAGGTAGTATTCACTTGCAAATGTTTTTCACGAAATAGGTTAGCTTAATTTCGACGTTTTAGCGCGCAATAAAAATTCGAATGCCATTTTTCATTAGAGTGAAGACGTAATCTAAGGTACTGTCATAAGACATGAAATTTAGGATGTGCCTGGTCATTTCTTACACTCTGTAAACAGCATGGCAAATGCAAATTTTTTTCATCGTTATAAACAAAGTGCAAGAGCTACGTCGATGCTAGTCTGTTTCTTTATTTGTTCGCGGCTCGGAATGCACAAAGCTGTCTATCAATAGCGCGGTAAACAATAATGAAATGCATTAAACATGGTGAACGTCTGAAAAATAACTTCCGCAGCAAGAAATAATTAAGAAAGCCATTTCTTCAATTCCTTGCCACTTTAAGCCCTTTAAAATGGCAATGATCGTTTGGCAAAATGTAGGAAAGAAATTTGTGCAGAAATGAGTAATCACTTGTCACTATCGCAGTAAGAGCACGAGTACCTCTATGCTCTGTTAACAATCTGGTTACAATTTTAAGCCTGGGCAACATAATGTGCGTTGTTCGCACAAAAAAGGAGATAGGTTGCATAAATTTTCCGACCATGCGTTCGTATCTCAGCACACTTTTAAACGCCCTTGGTAGTGCAAATAAAAGGACACTTTTTCTCCAGGTTCCTGTTAGATGCAACGTAACCTGCTTATCTAAGAAACACTACAGTGTGAATGACGGAATGCCCTGCTTCGTAAGTTCAAAAATTTGTGCTGTCGAATAAAAAGAAAGTAATACCGTAGCTCATTGTATAATACTGCTAATTTCATTTATTTAAAAACTCATCTATATACTTTTATATTAACACCTTAGCATTACAGCGCCCATTCTCGCAAGATTCCGGCGTTTGTTGTGACCTCTTGGTTCGCAGGACACAAAGTAGAAGGTCGGAATCCCCCTCTCTCTTGTCAGGGGAGAAGTGGAAAGCACATAGATAGGGAAAGATGGAAGTGGTCTACAAGGCAGGAGGAGCACCGCAGCGGTGGCCTAGTGGTTTGAGCATCCGCCTCGCAGGTGGGAGGTGCGGGATTCGATCCCCAGTGCCGCCGGGTACCCACCGGTGATACAATGAGTATCACCTGCCTGGTGCAATACAATGGGTATCACCTGCCTTTCCCCTGCCTGGTGCTCGGCTTCTTTGGGGTGAAATGCTTGGAAAATTGGCCTTTGACCTTACCTTGTGAAATGAAAACTACCTTGTGCCATGCCGCTTTTTAGCCAAAGCTGTCCTTGCCCCATAAAAATTCATCATCATTCATTCAGAAGCTTAGAGGAGAAGGGGGACGAGAGGAACTTTGCGGGCGCCAATCAGAGTCGAGAGGTGAGGAGACAGGGTAGGGGGCATGGCGTGTCACACGGTGATTGGTGGACTGGAACACACAAGCCCCTCGCCCGGTCTGAACACACCAGCGGCAGCGGCTGCAAAATCCTGGGGGAGCACTATGCTAACGCACCCTGTGCTGCATGAATCACTTTGATCGTCGGTGGATTTTTTTACCTGCTCTATTAAGACAATTTAAGAGCAATGATCACGAAAAAGGCAAGAACTCCAAGGATTGCTATGCCCGATTTCTGGGCATCTGCGGCGTACTTTTCGTGTTTCTGCAATATTTACATTAGAAACGTACGGCACTCGCCATCTTATCTAAGCTTGACTCTTTATTCCAGATGCTTACTGAGGATCAAGCAAAGAATCTGCCGTCGTACACAAATCTCACCTGCAATTTAGGTTCTTGTATTGAAGGAACCTGCGCCAGCTGCAATCGCACAGCCTGGTGTTGGAAACATGATGTTATGACCATGAATTTTCCTGAATAAAATTTAGGTAGAATCGTCAGCCTGGGCAACCTCAAATATTGATATCTGTGTGCGACTTCTGTTGTGGCACAAACTTTTGATGTAAAAAAACTAAACTAAAATAACAATAAACAATCCATCAATGTTGAACGATGTGGCTAAGAACGACCTGACGGTGTTTAGGTCACGCAAACTAGTAGCAATAAATAATGCATAAAGAAAAGCTATACTAACTTACTACGCCCATAATGACGCCAATAAAGCTGTACCGGCCATGAGCTGAACAACATGCTATTTTTAGGAAGAGCCACAAATTGAATTAAACATAGTTCCAAGATTGATGAAGAGTATAACCGGCAGACGTAAACGCACCATGCGAGGTTAACCGCAGCATGTCGCCGAAATAACTGAGATGAAGAGACTTTTCTGCTCACCGATCACTGGGAGAGCGAGTAACTGTTTTTATAACTACGTTAATAAAGGAGGAGTAGATATGCAGCGGATCACTTGAAGTTTTTCAGAAAAGAGAGATAACAAGAAATAACAGGAGTGCGCATACTGAGTTGCCCTGGACAACATCAAGGCCTCTGAGCTATTACAGCCGCATGAAAATAAAATATGGTGTCATATTTGACACAGTTGAAGCTCTTGTAAAGGAGTCGCAGGGCTCCCGCTATTTCATTGTTATAACCGTTCCTTGTTTATAGCGGTATGCGACCTTAGCTGCAACTGTCGCTTGCTAACACAGCTGACATTCAATGGCGTTCAATGCACGTATCTTGAGGGGCATTCAACGCACTTAACAAGTGCCCTCAACGCATTCGAATGTAACATATTTACTCGCCTAGCATGATGTACACGCTCGCATAATGAATGCAGCCCCTACTTTGGTTACCAAAAAGGCCAGTTTACTTTTTCCCTCAAATAATGATCGCATCCGATTCTTTTCGCTCGCTGGTGACTATAGCTAATGCTTGCAGGCGCCCATTTTGGTACCGCTGTTATAACTGTTGTCATCTATAGCATGTCAAGGCTTTTATACTTTACGCCAAGGGACGAACAGCCAATACGACTGTTACGCTAAGAGTACAGGAACCAACAGAATGCACATCCGGATGCAAGGGCATTCTCTTCGATCTCCCATATTAGTTATTACAGCAACTTTTTTCAGCGAGATTCGCGCCGATTAGTCTGAGCTAGGCTATAGAGCACTCCAGCTGTTCATACTTCAGGCGGCATTATGGGCTGATAGGCCACTTTTAAGTTGTTGACCATGTTCTCGAACAAAGGAGCCATGCTGAAGAGTCCGTTTAGTTTTACAGTGCGGGTGAGCCGTATCTGATCAATTATCTACTCCATCAGTGTACTCTATTCACCATTTTTACAGCCTGAAATTTGTTATGAAAGCTTTCCCCGCCTAATGAACACACCTTGCAGTTTTTTTACAGAGCTTTTGGTGCGAAAGGTACCTTGATTACGCCAGGAAATAGGGCACGTCCTTGAGCCAACGGAATACGTCAGCCTTATGAGCGCTCGCCCGTTTTTTTCCGCGGGCATCTTAAAGGGGCCCCGAAACACATAATCAGTGCATTGTTTTGCCTCTTGGTTGCATAGTATGAATTATAGTGATGCTAGTACCATCGGTCGTACTGCGTATACTCTGGTTTTTATTATTTTAATTAGCTTGCAAAGACAAATTCCTGGCGCTGACGATGTCACCATACAGTGGCGGTCTTTAGCAGTGGACATGACATCACTTGGTTGGAGCTTGATGATTGGACAAAGTAAATATACTGCAAAGTGTGTTAGTAACTCGAGATATATTTTGTCAAGTTTTTGTTTTATATTACATAAACAAACCCAACCTTTTGGCCATAGAAAAAAGCAGTGTAAAGCAAGCAAAACAAAAATACACCACCAGAGGCTTTGGCTACTTTTTGCATCGAACAACTCTGCGCCTCTCTGTAAACATCCTACGACCTAGCACACAACACTTATGGCTACTCTCTATGTATCGAGAGCGGCTTTGTGGAATCGATCCGATCGAGACATTGCACTCTATAAGCGTTCGTTTCGGTCCGAAGGAAGGATGCAAAAAAAAAAACCGTTCGTTTCACGTTTAGCAGTGCTCATCGTCAGATTGTGGAGGATCACCGGGCGGCGGCGCCAGATGGCGCCACATTCCCGTCAAGAGCGCGCGCTCCTTGCTCGCCGTGACCAACCAGCGCGGTAGGAGCGACGGGTCATAGTAGGCGTTAAGCAGTAGTGGTACGTGCTATACAAAATGTGTTTGTTATTTGGCGCAGGCCGTCACACTGTCGTAGTATCTCGTGCTCGAGTTCAGATCCAGTTCGGATCGCGTTCGGATCCATAAGTCAGTGAACGTCATTGATCAGTGTTCCCCTTCTGCGCCGTCGAGGTGACGATGAAGCATCGCTGAGTCAGCTGGGCGTTCACATATTGTTGTAACGACGCAAGCAGGGCTGCCAGCCTTTTCAAGAATGAGTTACAGAGAACAGGCAATCATGGCGTTCAAAATTCCGCGACGTGCTCAGATAGGCTGTTTTGATTAGTCCCCCAAGTGTCCTTATTGGGAGAGCGAAATGGGAATGGGAAGCTGCAAGAAAATACTAGTTCAGGCAGCATTTTGTTTGCTTGTATTATAAAATTTCTTCATTGATTAACTCCCGTTTCTATGCATCGATTGTTGTAATTCTTTTTGAGTCAGCATCAGTGTGACAAAGAATCCATCTGACGTGTAACCGGCGTCGGTTCAAGCAATGTTTCGCAGCCCCTTTAAGCTAAAACTCCTACGTAGCCGTTCAAGCGAGCGATAATGTTGCAGGAGACTGGTAAAGACCTGTATTTTAATGCCATCCGGCAAGCAGTCACAATGATTTTTCGTTGCCTCCACGCTCTCGTTTCGGAGCAGTGAGCATTACGCCGTTCTTTGCTGCGAGCGCCTAGCGCTGAGAAAAAATTACCTTCCCCATCCCTTGCCTTTGTGCAACGGGCTTTCTTTTTGTTGATCTCTTCCGGCACTTACACCCTCATAACACGGGCGCGGTGTCGCGTTATTTTATCTCGGGAACCTATTTACGCAGCCGGCATCCTGAGAATAGCTTCAGTGCAATCGTGCGACACAGCTGGTACGGTGCCAGAGGAGCACCTAGGGTAAAGTAGAACCTGGTGGGGAAAATAAGATGAAACTTAGGAGAAGCAGATGGAGTTAGACAGAATTGATGTGAGACCAAATCTTTCCCTAGTCCTGACGCCACAGCCATCGCGGGATACTTTCCTTCTCTTGGGGTTACCCTAAGGGACCATAGCTATATCAGTTATCTTTCCTTCGCATTACATGCGCTCACCATTCGCGTGTCTTCTTAACATGAACAAGGCTATGAGCTATGATTTCCTGTCGCTTTTCTTCCTGGAAAGTTCTGCTCGCTTTCTGTCTCTTTAACGTAATACGCATTATAATCCTACCCAAAATTAACTATGATGTCCTCAACTTAATTCCAGTCTTCAGCTTTAATAATGCCCACATGGAAAGTACTATTTTTGCCGGAGGCATGAAGGCTGTTCCAGGTGTCATGCTTTTGATGTCTAGAAAAAAAACTACTCCTTATGGCCAGCACAGTTTGTGCAGCAGAGCTAGCAATAATAACCCGCTTTATTCTGTAGCTATAACATTAGTCCTTCATATTGCTATATAGTACAAGTTTCAGTAGCAAGATGAGTCGATGAGCTTGAATGCCAACTTAGGAACATATTCATTTATTTAATATCTCCTTAGGTCATGGAGCATCACAAAGGAAAGTGATAAATATGTCAAAATGGACACAAGTAAAACATAGTTGGCAACATGAAAGTTAGGTAGCACCTGAATATATAATGCTATGAAATGCTTCGCGGAAATACTCATAATTATTAATGCAAAAGTACCGCACAAACCACAATATTTATCACCCCTGGGCAACAGCCCTTATTCCCTACGCACACAAAATCCGCCATCGAATAGATAATATCAACGACAAAATTGGAGCCCGTGCAGTTTTTTCGGTGCCCAACTAATTAGGAGCCCTCTGCCAAACTTAGCCAAGACGTTCAGCCAAACAGCATGTGGACGATAAAGCATAGACTGCGATTCATGAATCCACATGCGACCGCCGTCATCTCCCGCTGTGATGAGGAGCGTACACATCAGGAAAACGGCAAGGTGCAATAACAAGCGCCTGCGGAAACGTTCCAACTCACTGAGGACGGACACAGCCAGTAATTTGCTTGTGCACTGTAAGAAGCGCTCTTGGCTGGCAGCCCTTGAAAGGACGAATATTTCAAGAAGCTACCCCACAATACCACACAAAATCTATATGAAGCCTACCTCATTCGAAACCGTGGCACCACTTGCGCGAGCAGTCCGTTCATTGACCTACTCACCAAAGAAGCAGGACATCTGGAAAAGTAGTTTTCCCGGCTTCAATTAACATTTTTTTACCTTTAGCCGCACTGCTATGCATTAAGATCTGTCACTCATCAATGGCCTCGTACTTTGTTCATCTTTTTTGCCCCTGTTACTCATGCCGCACTTTCAGACAATCGCATCTAGTGAAATTTTATCGCTTTCATTCCGCGCTTTACACGACCACTGATATTAACTCAGCTGTTAAATAACACAAGACTACATATTGCGTGCGCGTCTTCGAATAAACTTCAGTCGCTAGTGAACGCCTGCGTCATTATTCATCGCCCTGTGTTCGCGCTGTCTCTTTCTGTCATGTTTGGTCAATATCCTGAGGACTTCCGCCGGTAAGCTGGGATCTTATCAAGTAATGCAAGGAGAGATCTATGAGCTGCAAATTTTGCCTAGACTTTCATTTGTTTTCTTGCGGCGTACCAGACACCGAAAAGTCCGAACCTTATAAACAGTCAAAGAGCTGCTAAGAATTTCTTAGCAAAAGGTGCTAGTGGCTGAGCTCCTTTTCAAGACCTCACATTGTCCTTCCGAGACACTTGTAATCACGCGTTTTATGAAATGTAGCGAAACAATGTTGCTGACGGCAACCCTTCCTCTTGTTTTAATCAAAAAAGCACCTCATTTTGCTGAAACAACTTTTTTTTGCTTCACCTCTTTGGAACTACATGCTTGATAGCCTTAGAGGTATAGTACAGTACCTTTATTACACCCTTGCTCTCCCTTGCCAAAACTGATAAGATCTCTTGCAGCCTTTCTGAAGAGGTGCTTGAGGGCATTATTTTGTTTTTACCACAAATGTTCTTCGTACAGTAGTATCTATGTATTTTGTGCAGTATGTTTTTTGTGTGAAATTATGTCACCCATAATGTGTCTGCATTGCGGTGTACTACAATTGTTTAGTTGAGCACAGGCGAAAATGAACTAAATTGATTACAACCTAGGAAAGCGAGGCAAAGAAAATTTTGACCTCTACAGAATAGGTAACAAAGTTTGACTCACCAGTGAACAAGAGATGATGGAATATCTGAATTTACTTTTCTACACACTAATGCCACACGGTTTCTGGTGCACACCCCACAAGCAGCGACACGGTGAGCGCCCAGCTGAAGCGGTATCTGACCTAGATGCTATGCAGAAATCACAACAAACGAATGTTATTCGTGCCATTTTGCCAATTACCAAATTTAACACTAGAACTTATGGCTCAGGAAAATTTTTCAAATCAACCTATCCAAATTTTAGCCATTGTCCCCTTCATTTCATGTGTGATATATGGGCCCGTGACATGAATATCGCAATTTCGCATATATAACCTGCAATTTTCTGTTGTCTGGGAGCAGTAAGATTTACGGGCCTTCAAGAAATAATCTATAGAAACACATACAGCCAAGCATGCAACATGAATGCAAAAATAAATGACTGTGAGGATCGTAGTCTTTGTGTTTTAATGTGGCGTCTAAACACATTCAGTGATTTCAGTTTTATTTGCTTATTTTGCAATTGTATGGGTGCTTTAAATTGCCTGAAGTGCACTGAATTGTTTGTATAAAAATTGATATAATAGGAATATGTTGTGCGAGATACAGCTGTATATTTGAGAGCTTTGAGCAATTGCATGAATATGTTACGACAGAGCAAAAATTTTCAGTTTATTAAGATAGCACAGAAGCTAAAACGTTTTAAGCGCCTTCTTAATGTGCTGCTTACAAAAGTTGAATTTTTTTCTATAATTGTTAATAATTCGCATCTGTCGGTGCTATATTATCGTATATTTTAGCTTTATTTATAAGCTACAGAAGTAGAATTAAAACCTCTTGTCGTTAATCTCTGTGCATTTATTAGTACAAAGTGTCTTAATGCATAGGTGTAAGATTACTGCATGTCGATAAAATGTACTCATTATATAAAAATATTTCATCTGCATGTTGTTTGCACGTCGGGAGTCTTCATGCTTGAATGATAGTAGCTTTTTCCATATGCTTCATTATTATATAGTGGTTGTTATATGGTGGTTTTATGTTTTTGTGGTGTATGGCAATGAAGGCCGCTGTAGGGGAGGGCTCCGGAAAATTTAGACCAGCTTATGTCTCTAAGATATTACACAGTACACCGGCCCCTACCACCTACATCCATCGGAACCCGGCCACAATAGGCAGGATGGAAACCGCATCTTTTCCGTCATCAGACGACTACCATATCCATTGAGGCACCGCAGTGGGCGTAGAAAAGGAAAAAAAAAGTAGCAACGGTTTATTTGATTACAGCAAACGGCTGAGCTATAGTGAACATTGATTTCGGACCAAATCGAAGAAAGTCGAATTTCGATGGTGGGCCAAATTGGTCCGGGTCAAAATTGGAGACTACCATCGTATCGCGCCCATTCACATTAGCCTGGACATTGATGTGGTCAAAATCGATGGTCAAAATTCGGAGATCAGGCCAAATTTAGGAGTGGCCCAGGCAAAATTTGAATACAAGCATTTTATCGGGCACATTCAAACTAGCCTGAAAATTGATTTTGGTCCAAATCTATGAAAATCAACTTTCTCAGTTGAGGTGGAGTGTTTTAGAATGGGCAACACTTTGGAAACGACACGGGTCTAATTTGGTGACACCATCGCATTGGCCATAATTTAAGTATGCTTGGAAATCTGAATTTGGACATTTACCATGATATTGCTTGCCCCGAAGGTCGCACCAATGTCGTTATGCACATGGACTGAAACTTTGCAGTTTTGTATTCTGTACAGCAATCACTACACTATAAAAAGACAAAGTCACACTACCTATCTTGCACGCACGTTTTTGTCAAATGCTCGCATCGTGTTTGTACAAAATTAGTTGCAAAATCAATACGCTATGCATTTATTTTTTAAAAGTGTTGGGAGCGAATACGGCAAATTTTGTGTAGAATTTTATGCCCGGGTAGTGACCATCTTCTCTGTTCAATGAAACGAGTTCCGATTGAAAGTGCGTTTTTATCGAGATACGATTATTCATGAAGGAACTTCAAATTTTCTTTTTTTTCCCGTTTGAAGGGAACACTAAACATATGATAACAAAAATAGCGGATGTGTATTATACTTCTAATTTGAAAAATAAGTCAGACGCATTGCAAATATAGGCCATAATAAATAGTGCTCGAACAAACGTTTCTGCATCAGCTATTCTTTCAGGATTTGAACGAGTCTTTTAGCTCCGCACCAACGCACAATATATAGCGAGGAAAAAATCAGTGTCGTCGTAGAGAAGCTTCATATTGATCGGTAATATAGGTCCGTGCCGCGGCGTCGTATCCACAAAACAAGATAACTAGCCTAGATCCGATTCAATGTGCGTGTCCTAAAGCATGCTTCGTGTGAATACAACTGAAGCATTTTAACATAATATTTCTGCGTTATCGTTTTCATATAGAAGTGTTATTAGACTGCTCTTTATTTACGTACATATAAGTCGAACAATTCAGACATTTGTGTTCCTTGCGTTTACTTGTACCCTGTATACTGTTGGCCATTTCTGAATAGATTCTAGAGCAGATATTATATTATTCTGAAGGCTGCTAAGTTGTAGTGGTGAAAACAATATACTAGCATCATGAGCGTACATCATGTGTTTCGTATCTCTAAAGATCATTACTCTGTGATTTGCGTAAACAATAATGAGGATCGGTCCAAGAGCAGTGAATTTAAGAACACCCGATGCCTTTAAAATGTCAGCGATAATTCTCTATTTGGGCGTAGTAATAGAGTTTATCAAGACACGTTTTCATGACTTTTGGACAATTCCCCAGCCTTCCATAAGTTTTAAGATTTTCAAGTATAATACATTTATGGTGAATTCAAATGCGTTAGTGAGGTAGGTCAAGCACGATGTTCATTTTCTATCTGTGAGAGAATAAATTCGCTGAAGTAGTGCTAATTTCTTACTGGAAATACTAGAATACTGGAAGATATATATATATATATATATATATATATATATATATATATATATATATATATATATATATATATATATATATACCTCACAGCTACCATAGTCCTCCATAAAGTCAGAAAAAAAAATTACAATAAGGAAGGGCGCCAGGCAAGGAGACACGGTCTCGCCAATGTTATTCACCGCCTGTTTACAGGAGGTATTCCGAGGCCTGAATTGGGAACAGTCAAGGGTAAGACTTTATGAAGAATACCTAAATAATCTGCGGTTCGCTGATGGCATTGCCTTGCTGAGTCACTTAGGAGATGAACTGCAAACAATGATCAATAAGTTAGACAGACCGAGCAGTACGAAGCGTCTTAAAGTTAACATGCAGATAATCAAAGTAATGTTCAACAGTCTAGCAAAGGAACAGGAGTTCACAACTGGAAGCGAGCTGCTAGAAGTGGTAAAAGAATACGTCTACTTAGGGCAGGTAGTGAGAGCTGATAGGGATCATGAGAGGGAAATAACTAGAAGGATAAGAATGGGGTGGAACGCATATGGCAGGTACTCTCAGATCATGAACAGCAGGTTACCAATAGCCCTCAAGAGAAAAGTGCACAGCAGCTGTATGTTACCAGTACTCACCTACGAGGCAGAAACGTGGACTGTAACGAAAAGGATTTAGCTTAAGTTAAGGCCATGGAAAGAAAAATGATAAGTGTAGCGTTAAGAGACCGGGAGCGGGCAGAGTGGGTGAGGGAACGCGTGTAAATGACATCCTAGTCAAAATCAAGAGGATGAAATGAGCTTGGGCCGAGCATGTACTGCGAAGGCAAGATAAACGCTGTTCCTTAAGGGTAATGGAGTGGATTTCAGGAGAAGGCAAGTGTAGCAGGGAGCGGCAGAAGTTTAGGTGGGCGGATGAGATTAGGAAGTTTGCAGGCATAGGGTGGTCACAGCTGGTAAAGGACAGGGTTAATCGCAGAGACGTGAGAGAGGCCTTTGCCCGGCTGTAGGTGTAGTCAGGCTGATGATGATGATGATGATAATTCCTTGTATCTGCTTTTCCTAAATCCATTTGGGGCCACAGAAATGAGATTATGCTTCTGAAATGAATTGAAAATTTTCATTTTGATTTGTTCCTGCAATCCTTTGGATAGTAGCGCTACTAAAGAAATAGCTGTATTTATTTATTTATTTTGCGTTATCTTTCTAAAAATGCACAGATATTCATGTATTCTGCACCGTCCTAGGAAAGATGCCACCAGCGAAGAATATATTGAAAATTTAGTTTACATATAAATAACATCGACTGCATTTGGTTGGCCGAACTTGGATTCGTTACAGATGGCAACTTGCGCTGTTTTTTAGTGAAAGGAAAACTGACTCTACGTCAGGCTCCATAAATGGATGAACTAGAAAAAGTTGGTTCGTTTATTGTGTTTAAGTTGCAAAGTTGTTCAGGCTATGAGGGACGGTGTAATGAACGGCTCCTGAAATTTCGACCACCTGAGGTTCTTTAACGTGCACTGACATGACAGAGTGCACGGGTCCCTTGACTATCGCCTCCATCAAAATTCCACCGCCACGGCCAGTATCGAACCCGAGTCTTTCGGGTCAGCAGCCGAGCGCCATAACCACTGAGCCACCGCGCCGCCGAATGAGAAGAAACGAAAATCAACTTCTATCAGACATAAATTCAGAAATATCGGCGAATGCTAAACCCACAATTTAGTTAACAAAATATTCATTAAAAGCAGCTGCAAGAGCACTCCCCGATAACTTGTGGCTATCCAGAATTAGCTCTTTCGCATGTGGAGACAATTTTCGGTGATTTAAGACAATATTTATCTTTCACAAAAAGTTCTGGATTTATTCTAACGACTCTGAAAACCAGTATGACAGCATTTTTGAAGCAATTTCAGTTGTTTTTAGAGTTTTTCTAATTTTCGTTCCATCAGTTTGCCTGGATCCTTCGTATTAAAAAACTCCTCATAGAGGACCATTTACCAGTGAATTTATTTTAAAAATTCAATGATTATCCACATCTTCCGCATATAGATATTCAATCCAAACTAGTTTTCTTTGAAATGGCGCTTGTATATTCAAAAGATCTCATCAGCAAGCTGGCTGTAATTGATTTCAAACTTATCAATTTTCAAAATTTGCTTAAAATTACGCTGCAGTAATTCAGCTCCAACTGTGTCAACCTGTTTGCGTAAAAATTTTAAAACATGGGTACTGATGTATTTTGCTTCTTATATAGTAATGTGTTCTCGAAAAAAAAATTTTCATGGTGCTCATTCAGGTCATATGATAATATCCAAAACTGGCTTTTGCAGAATCGTTATTTGGTATACAAAAAAAAACCGTTGGTGTTCCGCTTTCGGTAGTATTCCTAGTCAGCACTCAAAATAAATTTTTATACCATTTAAGGTAAAATCACTAATATAGCCTTTTGTGGTGCAGAAATGACCGATACGTCAATATCGAAGTCATCCGCAGACACCAAGCAATAACCGCAGTCTGAAATAATCAAGGAAGCCATTCATAGAAAGAAAAGAAACTAGAATGACGTCTATCTTGTTGTCTATAGAATATGGTAAATATATAATAATTTACGCAAGTTCTTATTATTTCGCAATCATCACAGCAGGTACGAAAGTTTGAAAGCAACTCAGTATCTTTAAGCAGCTGAAAAGTGTGCCTTGGGCGAATTCAAGCGCATATTTATCCGGCGTTTTCCAACAAAAGCACCGAAGTTTGAGCCAGTTGGTCGGAACTACTGCCTATGGTGCGGCATACAGGCGGAAGAACCAGGGAGCGAGACAAAGACAAAGCCATTTCTGATGGAGCTCAATCCGTGGCAAACAACGTCAGTCGAACTTCAAAGCGCGTTCCTCAACAGAAAAAGGTTGTCGGCTACCTAAAACGACACGGCTTATTGTGAGCTTTCAAACGACACTTCTCTGAGATGAGATACCTTAAAGCTCCCACCACAGATTCTTGGGCCATATCATTGACCAGGAGCTGTCATGGCTGAGGCACATCAATAATGTAAAAAAAAAGACTTCCTAATTTTTGGCGTCTTCTTCGCTTCGTTGCAGGCATGAAATAAATTCGAACTGAGCGCTCCTTACTAAGACTTTACCAGACCTACTTTGCAGGCTATATCCAATACAGCCAGTCACTTCATTCTAGTACTAGAATTTAATGTTAGCAGACGCTAGAAAGCGCTCAAGCGCCGGTCCAAGCGACTGTCCTTGACACCCGTGCGATGCGGGCGCTTGTTTCGGTGCTATTCGGATTACGCGTGGTGACCGGGACCGGACGGACGCACGACTGCGCGAGCGCCGTGACTACGACAAATAGATTCGTTCTTTCCTTAATATTTTGAGAGTTTATATTTAGGCTAGTCCTATATATAGGCTAGTTAGGTGGAGCGCTCGCGAAAGAGCAGGTCAGTGCACTAACGGCCGGGCGTTTTCCAGCAGGAAGCTGTAGGTTTTGCAGGGCTCATTTGTGAATTAGCTGGTTTAGACAGGTACTCAGTATTCCTTTCTAGGTGATTGCTTTTGCGGTAGGCAGAATTTTATTTGAGCACGTGGTTGCAAGTGTTTTTTTTTCTAGCATTTTGTGATAGTAATAATAGAGTACTGCTAAGATGGTCAAGCAACTGAAGGCTAAATGTAAGGAGTGTCAGGCATCGGTGAATTTGAAGGAAACGCGCGTCGAATCTGTAGCGGAGGCCGAAGACGCAGGATTTTATGTGCAAATGCTGCGTATTAAATGCACGCCTGGACAGGGCTGACGACCACTTGCCTAGCATTATTTATGGATGCCCTAGAAAAAGAGCTGCAGGTAGAGAGGGCAGAGAAGCGGAAACTTCAAGAACAGCTTAGTCAAGTGTTGGAGGCAAAAATGGCTGACACCGCCAAGCAAAGCCACATTGGCGGACATTCCAGCGCCAGCCAGGTGGATGGGGTCTGCGCTGGCATGGACAGCGATAAGGAATTAGGCCAGGCAGGTTCAGACAGGAACAGCTACGCACACGTGGCAGCTAGGAAGTTTGGAGGAGATGGAGAGAAGGGGAACAAGCTAACTCCCAGGAATCAGGTCACAGTCACAGATAAAGGGCAGCATAATAATCCGGAAGTTAGGATGGAGGAAGGGAATAGCGTAGTGCTTATTGGTGGTGACTCAAATATTAGTAGGTACAGAAGAACTATAACGGGGCGTGTAAAGGGTGATAAGCGGGTAGCAGTCGGGGCATTCCCAGGCAGGAAAATGGACGCAGTACTGAGAGAGACAAAAAACAAACTTTCTATGAATGTTGCCAAGCGCAATTTAGTACCGGCAGGGCTAAATGATGTCTTGAATAGTGAAGCCGCAAAAGTAGACGAAATATTAGCGGAGGGAGTTGGGGATTTACGGGCGATAGCCCAGCAAGTCCAGATCGTTGTGTGCACAGTGCCAGAAGTGCAAGGACGGAACGGAGAAATTGCTAAGGACGTTGCGGCTGTTAATCGGGAGACAAGGAAGTTAAGCCAGCAGAAATTCTTCAAAAAGGGGCAGGCATAAACAGGGAAATGCATAGAGCAGGCTTTGGCGGAGGCTTTGCACGAGATAGCGCCCACTTTAACGGAAAGCTAGGAGGCGAGATCGGGTGGCGCCTGGCAAGCCGGGCAGTAGCTTTTTTATGGGGTCCACTGCATCTCAGGGCGTAGAGGCAGGTAGCAGCAAAGTAGAAAGCTAAACAATGGAGGCGGACGCCAATAAAATGGCTACTAGGAGGGCCTGGGAGAAAACTACAAAAAAGAAATTTGACACCATGATAAGGTACATAAACATGCAAGGTGGTAGAAAGACGGCGAAGTAGTTACAGATAGAACAGCAGTTAATGGACGAAGAATTAGGTGTATACGCGCTATGCGAGGTACATCTCACGGATCTTGAAAGCCCACCATTTACTGATGGATATGTCTTGGAAGGCAGCAACAGAAAAACAACGGAGAGGAAGGCAGGAGGAGTGGGTATGCTGATACATCAAGGAACAAATTGGCAAAGAATAAAGTCAACTTACAAAGAACATGTCTGGGTGTCGGGTACAATTGCCGGTAAAAGGACATGCCTAGGAGTAGTTTATTTAGGGGCAGCGGACACATGCAGGCAAGAGAACACGGATCTAGTTAAGTGTCTCAATGACGATATAAAGCAGTTTGGAGAAGGCGCCAATATTATTCTGTTGGGGGACATGAATGGCCACATCGAGGATCTGGATGGATACACGGATTATAACGGGAAGTTGATGCTAGACTTCTGTGAGCGACACAACCTAGTTATCATAAATAGAGAAACTAAGTGTGAGGGACAAATTACGTGGGAATCCTGCAACAGGCAAACGACCATTGACTACTGCTTAATCTCGCAGGGGATGTATAGCAAGCTCGCAATGATGCAAAAAGACGAATGGGGGATGTACAGCCTCGGTAGTGATCATAACCCTATTACACTACAGTTTGGAGCCCTGCTCAAAAGAGAAATGAAGGGGAGTCAAAAAGAGTGCGGAAAATTAAATGACGAACAAAAAGTGCAAATAGCGGCATGCATAGAGGAAGCAATAGAGACACATCCCATAAAAAAGTGGGATTATAATAAGTTTGAACTCCTCATTGGTACAAAAATAAAGGAAGTAAAAGGAGTAAACTGCTGCAGAGGAAAGAGGAAGCCACGAAATTGGTGGATTAAGGAAATTAGAGAGGCCGTCGAACAACGACGGTTGGCATCACGGGAACACAGAGAAGCAAAGAGGGCGCAGTTATCTGAAGAGGAAATAGCCCGAAAATTGGTATCTCTTCGACAAAAGAAGCAGCAAGGGTAGGTCCTCGCCCAGGCTAAAAGAAAGCAGTCCTCTGATCGCTGGCTGGCTCAAGTTCGCGATGCAACTAAAGGAGGGCCAAGAAAATTCTGGAACCATATAAGCTGGCTGGGCAAAGCGAATCTCAGAAAGCAGGAACAGATTCACGATGCCGAGGGAAAAAATTTTGAGGGAGATGAGGTTGTGAACTATATTTGATCAGTTGTAGATGTCATTTAATAAAGACGATAGAGTAATCACCCCAAATGAGAAAGAAACACTGGACAGCACAATAGAAAACAGCTTAGAACTGACCAATCTCATCTGGAAAATGGCTGAAGCAAATATTTTAAAATGCACGTCCGCAGGATCGACGAAATTCCAATCAAGCTACTCAATGAACTTGGCTCAAGAGGCAAATAAACGCTGGTAAAAGCATTGGAGTCAGTCATAACAAATAAGCAAACTCCGCACAGCTGGAAACAGAGTAAAATAAATTTGATTTATAAAGAGAAAGGCGATAAGACTATCATAAAATCCTTCCGACCGATAACGATAACATCTATTATATACAGGATGGCGATGCAGGCGGTAAAATTAAATGTGCAGTCATGGGTTCAAAGTAATTGAATACTAGGAGATATTCAGAACGGGTTCAGAAGTGGTAGGCGCTTAGATGATAGGCTGTTCGTGCTTACCCAGTGCATAGAAATAGCTAAGGCTGAAAGCAGACCTTTGTATTTAGCCTTCGTGGGCACAAGCAGTGGATACGACAACGTGAACAGGGAACTCCATTGGAACATATTAAAATCTGAAGGTACCGGTCATGAGGCAATTGATTTTTTACAGGAAATATATCGCTGATATAAAGTTGAAATCACATGGGAAGATATTAAGATTACGACAACTGTCAAGGTACACAAAGAATTAAGGAAAGGTTGTCCTCTATTACCGCTGCTCTTCATGCTTTACATGCTTTGATTTGGTTGGTTTGGTTTATGAGGGTTCAACGTCCCAAAGCGACTCAGGCTATCATGCTTTATATGATAAGTATGGAAAGAAGGCTACAATGAAGAAATCTAGGTTATAATCAGTCGTACAGAATAGACGTAAGGGTTGTTGACAAACGACTACCGGGTTTAATGTATGAGGATGATATTGTACTCTTAGCGGATAGCCAGGAAGATTTGCAAGCTCTGATAAATTGCTGTGGAGACGAAGGAGACAGTCTAGCTTTCAGTTCTAGCACAACTAAATCAGGTGTAATAATTTTCAACAATACAACTGATCAGGAGCTTAAAATACAAGGCCATGAAATACCCCGAGTGGTCTAATACTAATATCTCGGGGTATGGGTAAACGAAGGGCATATGTACACGGAAAAGCACGAACAGTCTCTCATAGCAAAAGGGCGAAAAGATGCCGGAATTATGATACATAGTGGATTGTGGAGGTACAACATGCATGAAGTACTGAGAGGTATTTGGAAAGGAATAATGGTGCCGGGGCTTACTTATGGGAATGCGATTCTATGCTTAAGAACTGAACTTCAGTCTTTAAGCATAATGGTGCCGGGGCTTCCTTTTTGGAATGCGGTTCTATGCTTAAGGACTGAAGTTCAGTCGCGATTAGAAGTAAATCAGAGAGCTGTTGGAAGATTAGCACTAGGTGCAGACGAAAAAACCACAAACGAGGCAGTAGAAGGGGATATGGGCTGGGTAACGTTCGAAACACGGGAAGCTCAGAGTAAAATAATATACGAAGAACGCCTGAGGAAACTGCACGATAACAAGTGGGCAGCAATGTTGCTTATATTCCTATAAAGAAAGAGCGTTGTCTCACAGTGGCGGAAACCAACTAGAAATTTGAACAGTAAGTTAGCCAGAAACGAGGAAGGAGAAACAAAGAGCATCAAACGACAGGTTAAAACGTCGAAGGTAAAAATTGTATACATTCAATGGGAAAGAAGCATTGTGTAGAACTATATCTATACTGGAAAAGGCAGATCAAGTAGGAAACGTTGTATGATGACTCAAGAGGCCGTGCCCTCCTCTTCGAAGCTAGGTTAGATTGTCTTAGAACGCGCAGCTACAAAAAGAAATTTAACAGAGAAGTTGACACATGTGCTGTGTGTGGTAAACCTGTATAGACAATAGAACACCTCAATCTAATATGTGATGGTATCCATATCGATGGCGATGCAAACACAGTCACTCTTCGTGAGGCCCTAGGGTTTACAGATAACAATAGTCGTGTAAACAAATCTGCGGTAGAAATTAGCAAAAAGCGATTGGAGGATTGGTGGTTGAAAAGAAGACAGGTGACGCGTTTAAATGTGTAGGAAGACTATTTAAAAAAATGGCGAATTTTATTAACAACTTGCCGCAGAGTTAAACAAAAATAAAAGGAGAAAAACTGAGCCTGGTGGAAACTACCAGCTCCCCGTTTCAAAAGGGACGCTCCTTCCTTCCTTCCTTCCTTCCTTCCTTCCTTCCTTCCTTCCTTCCTTCCTTCCTCCCTTCCTTCAATCCGTCCGTCCGTCCATCCATCCATCCATCCATCCATCCATCCATCTATCCATCCATCCATCAAGGCATACATTGGACTGCCACGTTGCACCTTCAACAAAGGCACGATTGAGGAAGCACGTGCCTACCCACTATCAACATACTTGTCCCACGAACCACTCGGCTCATATTCGCTCCTACTTACCTAGACACTATTGTCCACACTGACGATGATTCTGGATGAGAAGCCAGACAGCAGTTTTTTTTTTAGTGCACGCCGCTGCCGGGAGTCTCAAAAACCATAAGGGTGGGCTCTTCTATATCATCCCGTCTAGCAACCATGGATAATAGGTTCCTCTTTCGAACAATTTTGATTGGGCTGAATTATAATATAAAATCATGTTTGTCGCCATTTGTTCACAAATATAAAGTGTGCAGCCTGGTGAGCAGTGTTCTCACTATGTGGTGGGCAGCTTGTGACGACGTCGCAAGGTCCCGAGACCTAGGAGGCCCGCCTGCCTCCTAGGTTGCTCTCTGGGTGCCACAAGGCAGAGCAATACCCGTGATTTTTCACTCACAACGGCGACGCCGACAACACCGGATGTTCTGGTGATCTGGATTTTTAACGCTGCCGCGCTAAATGCTCCTCGTGTCGATGATGGTACTGCATAACCAGGCCTCGGTTGCGGACCCATCTTCGTGACCAGAACCGACAACGCTCTCTCTCACATGAGCAGAATTTGAAACTTCAATATGGCTACGCCATAACGCTCTCCTCTTAGTCCCTAGCGGCTTGGCAGCTGACCAAGGCAGCGGTCAGATCTGTCACACTGCGGAGAGTGCTGAGAATCTCTGACTCCGGATAGGCCGCCATTAAAAACCGAACCAGGAAATGCTTAACGCTAGAACTTTAATTAGTGAGTCAAGTCTAGCAATGGTGTTCGAGTAGCTAGCTGTTATAAATGGGATGCCAGACGGCTTAGTAAGGTTAGGAGGACAGATGAGGCGTATTCACTGTTAAGGTGCGGGCACGTGCTTTGCTATTGTGGATTAGCGGACAGAAGAGAACTAACTGTGGGATTACGCATTTATCGGGATATAGCTCGCAACATAGAAGAATTTTATAGCGTAAACAAGAGGGTAGCAGTTATTCTAATTAGGCTTAATGCCAAATTACGATTCAATGTCGGTGTATGAAATAAACTGGCTTGAGGCCAGGCAGTAGGTGAATATAGCATAGGTTCTAGGAATATCACGGTGGAGTTATTAGTACCGTTCGCTGAGCGAAATATTTTACGGATCATGAATACCTTCGTCCAGAAACGATAGATCAGGAAATAGACGTGGAAGAGCTCTAAAGTGAAACTGAAAATCAAATAGCGTTCATACTATGCACTCACCTTGGCATAGTCCACAAAGTGGAGGTGCTCGGAAAATGCTTTGTAGCGACCACAAGATAATAACCTCTCGAAGTAGCTTATATGTAATACCGGATTGGAAGAAAATAATGAAGTGGAAGCCGATTGCCTAGTTAACGGTAAAAAGAAAAATAGAGGAATTAAGGGTATCAATGCAAAACATATAATCCAGTTTAACTGAGGACGACGATCTTAATGCTAAAGATATGAACGATGATCTCACAGCTATCATTGCGGAGTATGCAGAACCGGAAATCGGTATAATGCTACGACAGGATACCGGCAAGCTCTCGCAGCCGACAAAAGATCAGATTGAGAATCGCCAAAGCACGATAGCATCAAACCCCACCAACAGAAAAGAACTCTCAGAGCTGTCAATGATAACAATAAGCGCAAGGTAAGTCACATAAGGAAGTCTAATTTGGAGAGAAGCGAGCGTACTGCTGAGAACAAAAGTAGCCTAAAATCAGTGAAAGGGAAATTGGTAGTATAGGAAAAAATCAGATATATCGGTTCAGAGACAAGAAGGGCAATGTCATTAGCAATATAGATAAGATAGTTAAGGTAGCCTAAAAGTTCTACACAAATATATTCAATAGCCAGGTTGCCAAAATCCAACCACTACGTCACTCTGCCATCAATAAAGGGCTCGACATTATCTGCCAATGGCCACTGGCACACCGCGCCATAGCAGACAATCACCGCGCGGAAGAGGCCGCCCGAACTGCTCACCACGACGGCAAATTTGTGTCGATCCCCATTCCTAGATCAGACAGCGGGCAGACTTCGCGCACTTGCACCCGAACATCGCGCTTGCCGCGTGGCATTTAGACCAATTTCCTAATTCACGTATAAAATCGTTGGACACAGATCTGCAGCTCTCAGGTTTCCATCCGGCCTACCACGACGTGAAGCAGTTTTGCTGTGTCGCCTGTGGCTTGGTGTACCTTTCACCAACCACTACTCGTTCTTAATCGGTATGGCTGATAGCCCTGCATGTGCCATCTGCGGGTGTGACGAGAATATAGCCCACATTATTTGTGAATGCTCCGTCTACAGTACCGCAAGGAAGTCTTTCTGCCATGCGATGGACCATCTAGATCCACGCCCACTAAGGGAAAGGAAGATTCTCGGCCACTGGTCGCGGCGATCGCCGGCGGTGAAGGCCTCCAAGACACTGCTCCGCTTCTTGAGAACATCTGGCCTGCACGATAGGCTGTGGCTTTCCTCAACGCTTGCTGACTTTGTTTAGTGAGGATTTCCTGCTACTCTCTTTTCTCCGTCATTTTCTAATCACCTCATCCCTTTCCTCCCGTGCAGGGTAGCAAACCGGTTTATTGTTCCCGTTAACTTTCCTCCTTCTCATATGCAGTAGCCAATGTAATGAGGGCGTAAATGAGATATGCAGTGGCATGCAACAATGGGACACCCCACCAACACTGAAAAAGGAAGTAACAAAACCCTTAGCAGTAATGCAAACGAGAAGCGCTGCTGGTGAAGATCATGCAACAGATTTCTTGAAGGAAAGAGGGGAGATTGTGCTGAAAACTAGTCACCTTGTATACGCGAAGTATTGTGACCATGAGCGTAACAGAAGCTTGGAAGACAACTAAAATGAACAGAACGGAAAGTTGGGCTATTTAGATGCTGTCCATGATGAATACACGGGAGCAAGCAAAAGGGAGACACAAAAAGTAGAGCACAGGCCAATAGCGTTTTTCACAACTAGTTTACTTGAAAGGGAACGATCCCTTAAACACAAAACAATATCAAATGGCGCGACAAAAACACAGTTAACATATTAAGGTTAAAAAGGACAAAGAGGAAAAGCTAAAACCCATAGCCTATATAAATATGCAGAATATAGCCAACGCATAGGATAACCTTCATAGATTACGCGAACGCATTCGACGCCGGCAAAACCTCAGAAGTTGTGCAGACATTGCGGAATCAGTGTACAGAAGAGCTTTATGCAGAAATGCTGGAAGATATCTGTAACTCCATTAAGCCAGCAACAAAATTCCAATAAGGAAGGGCACCAGGCAGGAAGACACGATCTCGCCAATGATATGCACAACCTGTTAGCAGCAGGGATTCACAGGCTTGGATTCGAAACTGTTGGAAATAAGAGTTTATGGAGAATACCTTAGTAATATGCTAGGTTCTGATGACTGCCTCGCTGAGTCACTCAGGAGATGAACTCCAAAGCGTTATCGATGCGTCACACAGGCCGACACCCTCTCTCCACAAACTTCTTAACCTCATTGGACACAACCTTCTGACTACCCCTGCTACGCTTGTCTTCTCTTGAAATCCAGACCGTTAACCTTAAGGACCACCAGTTATTTTGCCTTCCCAGTACAACCCTTGCGCAAGCGCTTTGATTCTTCCTGATTTCGACTGGGACGTCACTAACCCGCGTTTGTTCCCTGACCTACTCTGCCCTCTTCCTCTCGGTATAAAATTAATATGGAGAAGAAGAAATTAAATTGAAAAGACTCGGAAGGGAAGATCAGCTTACAATTGGTGGCGAGCTGCTGGAAGTGGTGAGGTAATACGTATACTTAGGGTAGATAATGAGGATAGACCCGGACCACAAGACTGAAATACCTATAGGAATGAGGATTGTATTGTATTGTATTGGGTTTTATGCCGCATAAACAACTCAGGCTATCATGCGACAAACACGTGATATAATTTGTTTCAAGAAATGGGTGTCCTCACCGAATGTCTTTTGTCGGACAAGGACTCCGAGGAATCCAACAACTCGAATGTAGACCTCAGCCTTCTTCTCAGGCCTGAGAAGATAGATGAGGTGTATCACAAAATCCGCCAAAGCACAGTGTAAGAATTTTTAGAATAGTTCTGTGATAATATATTTTTTGTTTAATATCGCCGCGTGTTTCAGAAAACTAAAACAGGTGAACTTCTCACAAGTGGATTTTCTCCTTAAAGTAAACTGGGGTGGAAGGGAATGCGTTCATTGTAAAATACAGTAAAATATTTTTTCCCTAGTGGTTAAAATTGAGTGCACGAGAATAAGATGTGATTAACTGTGAGCTTATCTTCACATTTCTCTCATAAAGGTTTGTGTTGTTTTGTCAATAGAAAGTAATGTGTTAGGTGTGTGTGTCCGATGCACTGGGGGCATAAAATAACTTCTATAAAACGTTCCTGATGCCTGCATGATCTCCATTCTCTCAGAATAGGTTTTACTAAATGTTGTTCGTTATTTTTTGCACTATTTCGTGTAGACTGCCATTTTTTTAGTTTATTTTTTACTAACTTTATTCAATCTGCATATAGTATAGTTACAGTCCCGACTTTCTCACGGCGAGCTTGAGCCGCGCACGCGTCAGCTTTCTCGTTGCCACTAATTCCAAGGTAGCTTGATATCCAGCAGAGTTTAATTTCATGTCCTTGTATTTGAGCAGTTATTTTATGTAATATATTTTCAATTAAAGGTTCCGTTACATTTCTGGCGTTCAGTGTTCTGGTTTCACTCAGCGAGTCAGTGCAGATAATGCTGTTTTGAACGTTCTTTTTGACTATTTTTGATACAGCCACAGAAATTGCATAATATTCAGCTGAGAAATTTAACGCGCCCCTAGGCAACCTTACTACCTTTTCCCATTTATCTTGCACTACAGCACTTCCGACGTAAAGTGCCGTTTTAGACCTGTCTGTATAAAATAATGTGTATTAACGCGACAGCGTTAAGGAGCTCATGTCGCAGAAAAGCCGTTGTCGTCGGCGTCGGCCGTGAGTGCAAAATTCCTCCTCTTCCACCTGGCAATGTACGCCACTGCGCCAACAGATGGCGCGCGACGGGAACCCCTCCTAGTGTTCCTGTATATGCTCCCGCAGGAAGCATATACAGGAACACTAGCCCCTCCCGCTCGTCTCACTCGGGCGCAGTGGTGCTGTGCGGGCGCGCAGGAATCACGCGGTGATCGGCGAACAACGCAGCGCACATCCAAAGCGCGTTCACTACGAAGCTTGCGGCTTGCTGCCCGTTCATTCGGCGTGGAAGCTATGCTGGTGTTCGTGGCATCAGGTTCGTCTAGAACGACGTGCCGTCGAACTGTGACTGCAACTGGAGTCCCGCGCGTTTCGCCAAGGTGCCTGGCAGCTTTTCTACATGGTTTGCCGCTCCGCGTTTCCGTTTCAGCATACGTAGCAGAGCGATTTGTCTAAAGGGCAGGGCGTCGCACCGAACGGGCGACAGCGTTCCGTGTACTCCCTCACAGTGCTGAAACAAGCTGTCGCATTCCACTCTTAAAGGCGAAGCTCAAACGTCCTCCAATTTTCTTTGTACTTTTCGTCTAGCGCGATAAATTCCTAATATTTGGAAACACATTAGTTTTAGTGAAACCCGAGCAGCCGGTTTATCAGAGAAATGAAAATTTTTGGCTTATATCTTCTGTTGCGTTGTTGCGTTGGCAACGAAGGTAATGTGGAGAATTAATGTCATCCTTATCAGCATGTCATTCCATTAAGATGAAGGTATATAAGAGAAACTCAGCAATCCGACTTGGGACACTGGTTGTAACTATAAGAATTATAGGCATTTCTTATACTAATTGCAGAAGCCGTTTGCTTTATATAACAAATAGGAATAAACAAAAGTTGTCTGCACTGCGGTAAGATGTCCTATCACATGCTCAAACAAGCGATGTGGCTTCAACAGTAACAGCGGCCACTATCAAGATTGTGATGTTTCGAACATAAAAATGATAAACGTCATAATTTTCATCCGCTTGCCTTTAGGTGGTTCCCATGTACACATGCAAAAATACCAAGCTTCAAGGAGGAGCCCAACGCTAAGTTACGCAAAACAAACGTTTGGCACAAGGTGATAGTTAAGACGTCATGTGTTAAAAAACTATAATACAGATGATGGCACTCATGAACCACTTTTACAATTAACATGATAAAGCTCAGGTCATTTGTCGAAACCACTTGTTTCAAGTGCCTCGAAAGAGGCTCTGCAGCGAAAAGCACCTCTGTCGACTTTGACCGCAGTCTGCACAGGCACATTTTATTATTTCACTGTGTGGTGCTACTAGACCAATTGTAGCAAGCTACATTTTCGGACTGCCCTGCCTATAGCACCGAAACGCAGTCGCTCTGCCGTAAGCTAAAGCGTCTAGATCCATACCCACTGACAGAAATGAAGATTCTCGGATACTGGCCGCGGCGATCGTCGGCAGTAAGGCAGTGCTCCGCTTCTTACGAACTTCTGGTCTGCGCGATAGGCTGTGACTTTTACGAATGCTGACTTTTCATAGTGACTGTCCTTTTTCTTTAATTTTTTATCCCCTCACCCCTCTCCCACTGTGTAGGGTAGCAAACCGATTATTCTTCCGGCACTTCGCAATCAGGTGCGGGTATGGACATAGAACAACCGAAGGCTCAAAAAAGACAGGCCCCAAAAGACCAGCAAGAGGACCAGAATCCCAAGAAGCGAATTGAAACAGACGCGGCGTCCCAACCGACGTCAACTTTCGCTGTTAAAGCCAAGCTAGCTCTCCAGCAGAATGAGAGGGTCAACAAACTGGAAGCCCGAGCAGATAGGCTAGACGCGACATGCACAGATATCGCCAAGAACATACAACAGACCAGAGAAGAAATGATGGACGCCATCAAGGCATTACAAGCCCAAGTGAGCGCCAAGCGAGCGCCGTTACGCAGCTGACAGTGCCCCAACATGGCAGCTCGTAATCAAGATATCATCATCTGGCAATGGAACTGTAGAGGTTTCCGAGGCAAAAAATCCAATCTGCAGCTTTATATTCAAAACATAGAAGTCAAACCGGACATTATTACGATCCAAGAACCGATGGGACCCGTTAGTTTACCAGGATACAAAACCATATCACAAAAAAACATACCACACAAAGCAGCAATGACAGCCACGCTAGTGGGTAATCAACTCACGGCCATTCAACATGAATTCGACGATTCTCAAGCAGACTACACGCTCACCGAAATTATTCCCGCCAGAAAGAGGCAGGGGAGCCTATAAGTTCTTAACCTATACAGCTCCCCAAAAGATCAATCCAGAGAAATCCCGGCATTACTAGAGTCCACCACGAAATTAGCCAAGAATGGGCAGCTAGTGATTACGGGCGACTTCAACGCGCCACACGTAGAGTGGGGATACCAGAAGTCAAGCAAGAAAGGCAACATCCTCTGGAACAAAATCCAAGGATTAGGACTCTCGCTACTAAACGATCCTAGCACAGCGACCAGAACTGGCAACAGCGTTAGCCGAGACACCACCCCGGACCTCACGCTAGCCAGGAATGTGCAGAACCCCGCCTGGCGAAACAAAGGCACGGATCTAAACAGCGACCACTACATCCTGGCCATTACCCTTCGCACCGAGATTCGGAAGAAGGGCTGGAAGTTAACGAAATTTACAGACTGGGAAAAATTTTAGAGAGAACGGGATCAAACGGCCCCGACTGAAATCGAAGACATCCAAGATTGGGTTAAATCAATATGTAAGGATGTAGACTCGCACACAAGCGAAATAACAACAGACGCCGCACAACCTAACCTCGATTCAAGTTTGGCACACATGTGGGAAGCAAAAAATAGTCTTATGAAGAGGTGGAACAGACAGCGACTCAACAAAAGGCTACGAAGTCGAATCGCCCAACTCGAAAGAGAAATTGAACAATATGCGATAGAACTTACCCGGCAACAATGGTATCAAACCTGTGACAGCCTGAACGGACAACTGGGTAGTAAGAGGGCGTGGCACCTGCCCCGCCACCTTCTCGACCCCACGCAGTCCAAGTCGGCTGCGCAAGGACAACTCGCTAAAGTCATCCATCAACACCCCGGGGACGAACACTACTTCTTGGACCTCCTCAGGGACCAATACCTAAATACCGCATACGACGGAGAAATGAGCCACAGTATTCGGGAGAACCAAATCCGCAGCTGGACGAGCCGTTCCGTGATGTAGAAGTCTGGGCAGCGCTGGGCCAGCTTAGAACAACCTCAGCGGCAGGACCAGACCTGATTACGAATAAGGTCCTCCGCAACCTGGACCTGAAATCTGTCACTGCAGTCACAGATTACTTCAACGTATGCTGGGAGACAGGAGTCATTCCAAGCAGCTGGAAACATGCCCGAGTGACATTTATTCCAAAGCCCAACAAGAAACTCAACGTGGACAACCTAAGACCCATTTCTCTCACATCCTGTCTCGGGAAACTCATGGAGCACGTGGTTCTGAACAGACTACGGGACTACACCGAAGACCACAACCTCATGCCACACTACATGGTGGGCTTCAGAAGAGGACTCTCCACCCAAGACGTCATGCTCCAGCTATCACGTGACATACTCGACCCCTCCATTAAGAACACAAGAGCAATATTGAGCCTCGATCTCAAAAAGGCATTCGACAACGTGTCACACAATGCCATTCTGAAACACCTAGCCGACCTCAACCCAGGCGAACGGGCGTACAATTATGTTAAAGCCTTCCTAGAAAATAGAACGGTGGAGATTACCGTTGGACCACTGAAATCCACCCCAATCAGGCTCGAAAACAGAGGGACACCACAAGGAGCAGTCTTGTCGCCCTTCCTCTTTAATCTGGCTTTAATCAAGCTTCCAGACAGGCTCAACGCAATTCAAAACATCCATCACACTCTGTACGCAGACGACATAACTATCTGGACGAACCGCGGCTCCGATGGACAAATTGAAGAAGCTCTCCAAGCAGCGGCTGAAACGGTTGAGTTGGAGGCAAGGAGAGCCGGCCTCGAGTGTTCCCAACCAAAATCAGAACTCCTAATCGTACGGCGGAGCAAGAAACCTGAAGACAGGATCCCCATCAACATTACGATACAAGGCAAAAACATAGATGAAGTGGAGAACATACGGGTCTTAGGACTCCACATCTCCAACACCTCCCGCAACACTGTAGCACTGGGGAGACTCGAAAGCTCAGTACACCGGGTGGCGTGCATGATCAGGCGCATCGCCAACAAGAGACGAGGCATGAAGGAGCACGACCTATACAAACTCCAAGCATTCGTCATCAGCAAAATTACGTATGCCTTCCCATATCTCCATCTCAAGAAAGAAGAAGAACAAAAGATCGATACCCTAATACGGCATGCATACAAAACGGCGTTGGGCGTTCCTAAATTCACAGCCAACGAGAAACTCCTCGCCCTGGGAGTACGCAATAGCTTTTCTGAACTAAAAGAAGCCCACCTAACAACACAGACGGCTCGACTCTCCAGCACTGCAGCGGGCAGAATCATCCTGGACAGACTTGGCATCGAAGGGGAGCCTATGGCGGACCATCCAGGCCCCGTTCCTAGCCATATCCGAAAAAAGATAAAAATATTACCTCTACCCAAGAACATGAACCCGCAAACCCAACAGGGTCGGCGGGAAGCAAGAGCCAGAGCTCTGCATCGACGCTTTCAGAGTCTTTCAGACGTCAGCTACATCGATGCAGCCAACTACCAATACAGCCCCCACAGATTCGCCATCTGTGGGGTATCTCATCCTCAGGACCCTGACCCGGCCACTCCACTCATGGCCGCTACAGTATTTACCAAGAACGCGGAAACAGCGCAAGAAGCTGCAATTGCAGCTGCTATCGCCTTTACGGAGGCTACAACCATCGTTAGCGATTCCAAATATGCCATTGCGAACTTTGCCAAAGGCCGCATCTCACTCACGGCCAGAAATATCCTGGAAAATGTTAAAGAAACATCCCCCCTCCGAGACATTGACCTGGTATGGGTCCCGGCGCACGCCGGAAACCACGGAAACGAGGCCGCCAACGCAAAAGCTCGAGTTAAAGCCGGCCGAGCAGTAGACGGTCCGAACCCGGAGGCAACCGGTGAAGCGCTAACCTCCTATCACGACCACACCACCCATTTTAGACTCGCACGTAGGCAGTTCCCGCCGCCGCACCCCTCCCTGTCAAGGGAGCAGCAGGTGGCGTGGAGAAGACTACAAACCGACTCTTTCCCCAACCCAAATGTGTACTCGCACATATTTATTACAACCTCCAGCCCTAACTGCCGCTTCTGCGGTGCAAAAGCTACTTTAGACCACATAATATGGGACTGTAAAGCACATCCCCCACCCCCAGATCTCATGGCTGCTCCCTCACCTGACGCGTGGCTTTCAGTAAAGGTCAGCGACGACTGAGGCACTCAAGTCAAGGCTGTCGAATGGGCCTGTGCGGTACGAGACCTACATGGTCTGGACCTCACTTACTGACCACGAATCTACACTTTCTTTCAATAAAGTTTTTACTCACTCACTCACTTCCGGTTAACCTCCCTGCCTTTCCTCTTCTTTCTCCTTCTCCTCCTCCTTCGTTTTGCTTGCTTGTATGTATCCCTGTGGATACATACAAAAGTGCCTTTTGCTCTCGAAAACAAGCAGCCTCTTCATCCTACTACATCGCATTTTGCTCCAAAGGAAGGAAAATGCTGCTGAGATTTTAGCCGTAACGAACAGGTAGTTCGGTGTCTTAAGGAAGACATTAAGACGGGAAGGTTCCTCGCGAGGTATAGGCTAGGAATTTTTTTAAGCTTTTAAACTTCTTATATGAACAGAGACTTTAAACTTGTCGTATATTTGATCTACAATTCAGCCTGAAGCAAACCAACTTAGACTGAAAGTTAATGAGTGGATTTTACGTAAAAGGAAGCGTAATATACTGCTCTAGTGTTTTGACAAAGATATATTTACAAACCTGTTGTCTCTAAGACCAGGAAAATTGGCAACGATATTCCTAAGTACATGCAGCACTTGCGTTAATAGAATAATTGCGCATTATTATTTATTTTTCGGAAAACGTTCTGAATTTTCGCATTTAGTTGATCACATTTCTTTGGCGACATAAATATTCATTAAACGGAGCTTTAACTTGTTGTGGTTTTTCTGGTTCAGTAGATGGAAAAAGCGCACGTTAAAATTCCGAAGAGCTCTATTTCATTTTTTTTTCTAAAAGTTCACAACAAAATTTTTCTTAAATGCCGAGAAATTGTGTTTTCAGAAATTGCCATTTAAACTTTGGGCGCGCAGCACCAATCCTTTACAATAGAGAAAAGGATAAAAAAAAAAAGACACTCCCATAGACCCCAGCGCCCCCGTAGATTATACTGCACCTAGCTGTTGGTGAGAGCAACTGGCCCGCATTTCCTATTTAATTTTCACTGGTGAGAATTTCGGATTGCTCCCGTGCTGTTCAAATTTATTTTGGGGCTCTTAGCAGTTCGCGAACCAGCTGGCCCACACTTCTTGTTTCGGTTTCCCTGGAGCGAATTTTAGATTGTTTACGTGCTACCAAACGGATTTTAGCGCATCCAGTGGCTGGCACACATTTCTTGTGTCGGTTTTACTTTGCGAATTCTTGCTCGTTAAGCACGTATGGCTGTGGCCGGAGGTGGATATAATGTCTCGTTTAATTAATTCTGCGAACTTTTTTGTACCGAAATTATTACAGTCTCAGTTTTAAAGAAAAGTGTGCCTATAATAGAGGCAGGTATGAATTTGTAAATCAAGAAGGGCGCTTTTTAGCTGGCGCGCTTGTCTTCTATTTGGAGCAAGTGGCCATTCAGCATGCAGTGTTTAATGAACAGATGGAGTGTCGTTGAAACTTTCTTTCAGGTCAAGATGAAAACGCAGCACATAAAGGCTAGACACAAAGCAAGGCCATGGAGAATGGTACAGAAAGGCTCGATAAAAAGATAACTCATTCTTTATTCGAAGCAAATATGAAAAATATTAACATGGAGAAAACAAAACCAGTAGTCAACACATGCCTATGGCTTGCATAAAAAAAAAAACAATCTGGCCGTTCTGAAATGATAATTGTTTGAACCTGGCGCACAAAAACACGAAGAACAATTTAAGTCCTAAAACAAGCTGAATGCAGGTGCAGTTATGTCCGAAACGTACAGATGCGAGCCTTTCCAGGATTTTAAATACGCGCCACGCTGCATCTGCGGAAGAATACGGCGTGCATTGCATTTCTACACGAGCAAAACAATATATCCGCGATTGTTGGAGTAATAAACAGGCCCAATTTCACGAATGCGCAAGACTTTAGCCCAAAAATGCACCGCGCAATGACTGCATGTTGCATTCATTCGTGCTAATTCAATCCCGTCCGCGTCGGTCGAATTTTGATGGAGGCGAAATTCTAGAGGTCCGTGTATTGTGCGAAGTCAGTGCTGGTTAAAGAACCCAGGGTGGTAGAAATTTCAGGAGCCCTTCACCACGGTGCCCTTCATAGCCTGGGTCGCTTTGGGTCGTCTAAACCCTCTAAACCAAACCATTCTTGCTGTGTTCCCGCATGCCCCCCCCCCCCCCCAACCTTACACCCTTACCTTTGTAAACAAACCGCCCACACGGGCGCTGTACATCTCAGGCCTTATGTGAAACGCTCACTGCGATGCTAAAAAACCTAGCAAGATCCTATGCTGGCTCTTTATGTCGATGTTTTTAAGAGTTCTGCAGTAAAAACGTGTCCCACCGGTTGTCCAACACGCTTAAAGTCGTTTGGTGCAACACAGCAAGCGGCGCACGCAATCACGTGCTGACAGTGCACACAACTGGCGGTCTGGATTGTCCATAGCTATGACATGCAATGGTTTCGAAAAGCTTGACAATGCAAAAACAAGAAAGTTCCGGAAACTTTTTCAGTAAATTGCATCTTCATATATATTTTAAAACAGTGGCGTCGAAGCGTAAGATAATTATTTAGGAACAAGAAGTTGGTACGCTTGAATATGAAAATATTTCTTTTCACGCTTGCGACCTCTGGCATTTGGTGGGAATACTAGACGTTTACGTCGTCGTGACGTACATCCTGTGGCCTATACGGTGCCACCGCTTTACATAAAGCCGTTCATGTTACTGTCCTTCATTTCCTACCTCTTTTTTCATTCGGCAAAGATAAGAAAATATGGAACTCTTATCAGCTAGTCCAACATGCGGTTCAGCGCCGCATTACAAAATATATCTAGGATAGCACTCGGGTTCGCTCAAAGGATGCGCTACTCTCTTAGAGTGGAAGAGAAAGGCGGCATCGTTGTTTTCTGCAAGCTATTCATTAGAGAGCATGCAGCCGCCAGTCTTTGTAAAGTGTAGACACTAGGCTCGGCGAATAGCCAAACAGCTTATGGCAGTTGAACGCTATGAGAGAGCGACAGTGAACCGAAACCAGAACTTTTTAACCTATTAGGTTTTCCCCAGTATGTTGTGTTTTATTTGTAAAAGAAAAACTTGCTTTAGATCTTTTGTTTATTTCGAAACAAAAGAAATATTGAAAAGGCATCTGCTTCAAGTCACGCCTCATTTAAACTGTGAATACGAGCGGTTGGAGCATTTTAAATTATCTTCTAGTGCTAATAGAAGCACGCTGTTTCGAGGCCATGCTCTTTAGAAACTGAAGACATTTAAAAGCACCAAATCAAAAAATCATTTTTTGACAACTTTTCCCACCGTCCACAATTACCATTCAACCGATAAGTATAGGTGAGAATCATTTTTCTTCTATTTTGTTATTCTTTGTCTGCACTACAGCAGACAGTGATAAATAAAACCTCCGTCGCAGAAACAACACAAAGCAGAAATTTTCTCCAAGCTGAGTGTTTTATTTTATTCTTATGCCGGCACATGATAGACGGAGAGCGAATGGTACTTACCGCGTTTTATGTTATTTTATTCGGATTAACTTTGCTCACGGGCGGACCTATTCGGGTGGATACGGAAGGAGAGAACACTAGTACTACCACTCGCACTTCCTCGCCTTGTGACATGGATGAATGGCGTCTTTTTCCCTTAATCATTATGCAGTCTTGGGAGTTTCTACTTCGGTGGTATTTTTGGATTTGCATGATCATTTGTGCATGTGGGGAATTTTGTTTTCGTTAGCCACGGGCAATCACGTCTTGTAGATGCCAACAGACGCTTTCGCCACCTCAGGGATTCTGCGCCTGACGCGATACGTTGCCGACAACCTGCGCACTATGACGAAGCGTTTCTGTTGCTGAAGAAGAATCTCTAAAGACTTATAAAGCACAAATTAACAGTTATACGAAGGTAGCTAACAATGACTGGAAGTAACAAAACGAGAGATAATGCTTCTATTTTTATATATTACGATTCTCGGCCTATATCAGTGAGAAATTAGTAGTGCAACTGTTTCTTCCCTGAACGGCAATTGATTAGAAAGACGACAAAACAACCACACAACGGCCGCGGCATATGAACCCACGACCTGCGCGTGCCGCGTGTGGTCACCTATAAAGTGAGCGACGACGGAAGTTGTGCAAACTTCTGCTTAGGCGGTATTTATGCTGCATCTAAGCTAATGTTCATAATGGTTACCCCCAAAACCCTCGACTATACCGTCGCCACATAGAACATGATCGCACGGTGAGCGCGGCATCCGTAGGAGGACCCGCTGATTGAAAAAAGATTACTTGTGGGAAAGACCCTCTTGATTGTCCTTTTGTCCTGATAATTTCCTTCAAAAATGGTGCTTTTGGTGTGTATTGAAATTACATAATTATTTTGAAATTTATATTATCTCGGAGGTAGTTACGCAAATACTGAACACAAAATATTGTATAGCGCTTGTTACGCTTCCTAAACAAGACTAAAAAACGCTTACATAATTAAAAAACGGTTACATAACTGGAACTAAGACAAAGCGTAATATTTAATTTTAACTGTGTTATTTCTCTTTTGAATGTGTACTACTGGGGACAAAACTCTCCTGCACGGCTACCCGGGAAAAAAAGCCAATAACTGCGTTAATAGCCAGTTGATTAGAGCCAAACTCGTGGCAGGGATAGACAGGCTCAGGTTCTTCAGCGTGCTGAAGTGAAAGCAGGCATTCGTTTCCAGGTTCGACACCTATTGACCTAAATCGCTTTTTGCGCGTCCTGGAGCGTTTTGCCACCTTAATAGTACGTTCATTAGGCAGGATAGTATAACATGCAGAACGTCATGCGTTCTAAGCTCTGCGCCGCTCATCCATGCATGTTTGTCGATATTCCTACTCTGAAAGAGTTAGTCAATTTTTTGGGCAGCAAATGGCAGCGACCTTAGGAATAAAGTTTCGGAGAGGATACATTCCAATCCCGGATCCCAAGAGAAGGGGAGTGTAGCAGGGGGCGAATGAACGTTAGGTGGGCGGAGGAGATTAGGAAGTTTGCGGGGATAGAGTAGCCAGGGCTGGCGTTGGGCAGTGTTAATTTAAGAGATATGGAAGAGGTCTTTTCATGCAGTGGGCGTAGTCACGCTCAGGATGAGATCTTATTCCTAGTACTTGGGCCGAATATTTCCTTGCTGACGGAACTGAAATATTCAGATTTATTCTTGAAGGCTCCAGATCTTTTCTATGGTGGTCACTGCTTACGCATGTACCGTCAGTGACATATTAGTAGTAGGCGGAAACTTCCGGATTACTTTAGAGCGATGCGCCTTGATCCGTTCCATGAAAAGCAGGAGGGGAGACTGAAGGTTCGCCGTAGGAGTTTCACGCTGTAGCGTAATAGGTTAATTCCCATATGTGCAGAATTGGTCATTATGTACTTCATATTCATAGATCCCTGGAAGTCGTCACAACAATCCTTGCGCAGCGGTCAAAGTGTAAAGCGATGTGCCACCGCCCTGCGATGGCAGGTTCTGCCACCGGTGGCGTTGTGCGACCCAGGTGGCTCTTCCCGAGCGACCAATCATTAATTTACCTGCCACCTGACACGGTGAGCAGTTTGCTCACAATCTGATGGGCAGATTGTGGTGCTGCCACATGGTCACCAGATCTAGCTGGTTCACCTATCTCCTAAGTTGCTTGTCTGGGATTTTTTCGTGCATTTTTTGCCCACGGTCAACGACGCCGACGACGGCGAATTTTCTGCGACGCGAACTCCTTAACTCTATCGCGTTAGAATCTTTTTCGATAAAGGGATTTATAAATTCGCAACCGAAATTATCACTGTAATATTCCTGTCTTTATATAAAAAGCTTGCCAAGAAACTTTAACCGCTCCGCAGTATAAGGCTCTTCAGACGAGGCCATCCTAGTAAGAACCTTTCGGACAGGCGTACAGTAGGAGGAAGGCGGAGTTTAAGGAGAGAGGGCACGAATACGTAACTGCGGGGTGATGATCACCAGAACCATCAAGAGGGGGATCACCTTGAACGGAGGAGCGCATTACGAGAGCGGACACGTAACCGGAGGGTGATTGCCACCGGAGCCATCCAGAGGGTTTTTACGTGGAATAACAATTACTGTGCGTGTGAGCAATGCAGAACTGGTGGTTGCTTGCTGCCGCCCCCTAAGTGGTAGGCTCTGAAGTATGAGGGCACAGAGAGAGAAGGTAAAATTATGCGTCCGGAGAGTGGTTGCTACTGGAAGAACACAGATAGCGGTTACCGTAGAGGGAGGAGGGGAGTAATACCTCAATAGTTTTCGCCGAATATGGCGTTACACAGTGGTAATCGTCCTTTGAGCGTTTTTTAGATCTTTTTGATGCCTCCTTACACATCTCGAAGCGTCTTTTAGATTAGACATAAAAAAATTTCACAGCCTTCAGGAGAAGAAAACTAAAAAAATGCCATTCAACGCAAATAGGTTGTAGGGAATCTCTTGTCACTTCGTCTCTCGCTGCGCCCTACTTAATGTTTCAAGTCTTTTTCGTAAGTTGAGGTAGAACTAGTAGGAGATTTCGTGCATAAATTGATGTGCTACACACAGAAAATCATGTCTCATACGCTCATGGCACCGCTATGCGAAACGTCAGTTTTTCGCGGTTCTTTGTCGAAAATACTGTTAAGAACCTAATGTTCAAACCTTTGTAGGGATGCACATTACCCGTCGCCCGCCTGAGGCATTTCTCTCTCTCTCCTGGCCTACCGCCGCCCTTCCCCTCCGGAGCCCCTCCGAGCGGAAGCGGGGAAGTGGCTCCAGAGTCGTGACGTGGATGGTCCTCCTGCTCCATTCCATTCTTTGGCAGCCGCAAGTGTCGTGCACGCAGAGAGCGTTGAAACGAAGACGCCGAAGCCAGAGGACGGAGAAGCGACAACCCAGGTGACACAAGCTGTTCCCTGTGTCTGCTGCCTGCGCAAGACCCAGCCAGGCCATCAAATACAAACTCGAAGTTCCCAATAAACGATTTGCCTGCGCCTTGTTTTTGGTGGATATTTTCTGCTGCCACAACTATGGCTCGAGCTAGTGGAATTATGTTGACCCTGAGTACAGGGTACAAACCACGCTAGAACCCCAACCCTCTAGCATCTTCTTAAATTTAAATATAGCGCCCACACGACGATATATCTACTTGCCAATTTTCAAGGTATATTGATCATACATACACCGAACGCAGAGAATGAAACAATCTTTGCACAAAATATGCTACTGAAGAAAGTGGGAACGTTCCTGGTGGTAGTTACAATATATTTACAATATGTAACTTATGGTAGTCGTTACAATATACAGCTTATTTGCTTAAACACACATCTCCTGGTTTTTAATCAGGTTTCCCGCGCAAAGACCTTACGATAATTCCTTGGTCTCTCCGGTGCAGAAGCTTCGTCCACTTAATGCCATTTTTGGTTGAAAATTTTTGAGCCGCCTACATTTCATCTTCAGTCTGCACATAGATGATGCCTTCCGGAAAACAGCTTCGTCGACCTCTTATTATTGGGTGACAGGGGAGCTCTAAGCACGAATTTAGCTTCTTATATTCAGAAGCAATGCTTTTGTTACAAGCCAGACTTCATTGAAAGCGAACAGACCACTAAATAAAGGAAGAGAAATTAGGCTTTTCATTTTATTTATTTATTAAGCAATAATGTGAATCACTGGTGCGATTTTTACACAAAGGGCACAAAATACATGCAAAAAGTTAGAGTATATTTCAAAGAGAGCTTGACAGCAAAAATGATCGTTTTTAAGCGAAAGATAAATGCAGTAAGAAATAAACAAATAAATAAAATCTTGGAAATGAAATCTTCAGTTTACATTAATAATCATTATGAAGCGCTAATAACCATAATGATGAATCTACAAAATAAATAATGAATCATTGAAACTCTTCATGCATATCAATGAGAGACACAGTGAAAAAACATCTGAATAAAAATACATAAATTGTGCCTAATATGAAAAATGACAGCACAATTTCCAAACCATTATTATATACTGATGAGGAACCTGATGGCATGACATTGAAGTATATATGTTAAAAAAATTCTACACTAGCTTAACAAACTAATCGAGTGTTGAACTGTGTGCAATTGATGGTTTCAAGTTGTGCCACTCACTGGCATTGTTAAAATTACAAGGAGGTTATTTTGGAAAATCTTTAGTGGAGTTTAAATCTTTAAATAAGAACGTTGCATATTCTTCTCTCAACATATAATTATGGTTGAGGAAGCAGTTAGAAAAGAAACTAAGCCTTCCTAGTCGAGCTGTTTCGGTGAATACCACAAGAAATGACAATGATTAGGCTAGCACAATTTCTATGCGGGATCAAGCATACACGGAAAAATTAAACTTTTTGGCGCTGAAGATTGAAAGTTCTAGTTTCAAAATTGCAATCAAACGAACCGGCATAGGGAGTGACTTAGGTCAAGTTTACAGTTTAAATATTTGTCAAATACTTCACGGACAGGCTTCATCTGTTTACCTTGCAATGTTTGACAAGTGCCCATCCACGAATGCCAAGCTACTAGGATGGTGTGTTATGCAGAAAACCAAACGTTCCGCCGGAGGAAAATTGAAGAATCATTGTAAAAATCCTGAACAATTTTAATGCAGATTACGGCACCGCTGTACCAGTTTCACGCGTAGGAACAACTCAAAGCAATGGCTATAGGTCAAATGCATTCGAATGCAACAGCGCTACGGATCTCGTTCAGAGGCAAAGGTGGCGTCATGCCGCTGGCGCATGGCGTTGTTAGCCGGGAAAGTCCAGGTTGATCGAATCAGTTTCTCGTCACACGTATAGAAGATCTATATAAAAGTAACAAAGACATTACGTAAATTACGATAATCAGTATACAATGAAATTAAAATACGCTCAAAAGAAACTTGGGGTAATTAGTGGGGAATCGAACCCCAGACCATTGGATAGCGAGTTAGAGACCCTTACCTTTAGGCCACCCAGGCTGTTCTTCCCTTTAACATGGTATTTATTAGGTATAGAATGCTCTATGTGTATCAGGTACGTACGAACCATTACGAAAATAGTGTCAAGTCAACCCGTTGCATCATACAAGAGACATAAAAACAAACGAGCAAATGCAGGCCACATACTTATTATATCATAATACGCCTTACCCAAGCAACCAAACCAAGCGCTTGGAAAAAGCCAATACAGGCCACATCACTAAAAGTGAGTTCCACTCCGGTTCGAACTCGGTCGGGGCATAAACTTCCTGTAGAAGAACAATTATCTGCAGAAGTGAACCTTTACAGAAATAACAAAAGCATAGTTCATGTCAGGGACTTTCTCCATCCACGGTGGCTTTCGGCTTCCATCGTTGGAGGTGAGCGCACCTGCTATTTAAACCGTGCGTAGCTCCTCATCTTTACTTCTTGCATTTAGAAAGTGTGTTGCAAAGCTCGCATGCGCTCTGCCACCATGGGTAACACAGAAACATGCTCGGGCTAAAGCATCTGGGAGTAGATCTCGGTTAAAACTGTGGCCACAAACTTTCCGTGGTTCCACACGCATATACGACGTGCTCCTTGCCTCCCTTTAATTTTATTTGGTAAAATCTGTCATAAAGATAATATGTGGCTGTGATGAAAAGTAGGTTTGCAACTTTCGTTCATGGTACGCAGGGCGCATCTCTGTTGGTCTGACCATGCTTCTGCTGTCGGCGGAGTCTGAGAACATTTCGAAGCACTGAATTTTCTGAAGTGCTGGCTTCTTAGTGCACCCCTGGCGGCACCGGCTGTTGAAGAAAGGTGTTATATAACGCAGGTTCTCTCTTAGCTTCTATTGACAGTTTTCCGAAGGAATAAATATCGAAATTTTCATCATTAATTTCAACACCTGCAGAAATTTCCCAGTCTGTACAAGAGCACAAACGGGCCATTTTCTTGGTAAAGTAACCTCGTTGAATAGAGAATCTGACCCGCCGAGCCGCGAAAAGCCGTTACGTCGGTTCTTCTAAACCTTTGGTTAAGGGCGCTTCACAGAGAGAATGGGGACTAGAGTAGGCTTAACAAAAATGAACGGGACTTCGAACGCCTTGTCAACAAGGTTGTGCCGTTTTTAAAAGAGACATTTTTAAAAGAGTCGTTTCGAGAATTTACTGCGCATGCTTTTGGGGAGTGCAACCAACAACTCAGAGAGTTGTCGCTGCAGAAACAACGCGCTAATGTCGAAGGCCTTTTTTTCTTAACTCTGGACATTTTTTCCGTACCGTTCGTAGCAACTTTTTGTGCGCCAATCATTTGCGAATCAGACAAAAGGGTTAAACTTCATTCGTATACAGCTACGCTTTGTGACATGTCTGATTACTGCACGCTACGCAGACACCCACAGCAAGGAACGCAAAACAAAAATGTATTATACAAAGCAATTAATTTGTGCGCCTTTTTGTCTCGTGTGTTGTGTATGTACGAATAGCGCGCTGCAATCAGAGATGCAGAACAGTCTTTCGCTTGGCTAAATTCACCCTCTTTGTTTTTCATGCCAGCTGTATGTTAAGAAGAGTGAATTATTAATAACTGAACATGTGCAAGCCAAAGACGGCGCAAATGCATGGTACAGCTTTACACCCCCCTCCCCCTCCCCTCCAACGACACACCGACGAGATCGAATACGCAATCTTGCTCTGAAAACAACTGCATCGCACTGTTACCTAGTTACGGCACTAAAAGCGCATCAAAGTCTTCCAACATGCACTATTCTTTTTATAATCCACGTCAACATTTTTGAGCGGCGCTCTATCCATGCTGAACCAAATACAGCGTCCGTGCTGGCGTCATTCCGAAGTTGGCGGTAGTTTTCCCGCTCCGCTAACTTTAGTCTCTCAAGGCCTGGGGAGCTCGAAGATGTTGCTTATTGAATAAAGGTCAAGCCTGCTTCTCGAAGTACCGTCAAAACCCTTGGATATCGTTTGAAAGCGGAGCTACGAAGAATGATAAGTGACGGCTTCGTCGCTAAGCTGAGCCAACTTCGTTGTCAAGCCATACTGATGGCAGAACTTCAGTTTCAGATATTGCGGATGCGCTAACTTTATTCAGACTTCAACAAAGCAATTTTCAGAAAAATATAGATTAGAATATTATAAACGCAGTACCTCGTCAATCTGAGTCTAGGTACTTTTTCACCGTGGACGTATGATCGGGGTTCTAGTAAGTTAATTGAGAAAAGCCAAGCTCACGATTAAGCATCAAAGCATCACATGCACTCCGTATAGCATATACAAGGTATTGCAGATGCCGTACATCACGGCGCCGGCTCTGGAAGGTATACAACTAGCTATGCCCAGAGCAGTAGACGTCATTCTGGAAGTACCTGCTTACCAGCTTGCTCGCAGGAATAAGGTAAAGGACGGTATGGTGAGAAGTAGTGCTGACTATTCCGTGGCAGTTTCTCGGCCTAAGCGGAACTCGAAGAAAATGAGAACTGTGACCCTTGTGCCGTCCACTCTTCTCTAGTAGACTCTCACGTTTTATGTTGTCACGTTGAGCTTGTTTCGTCAACAGACAGAAAGGGTCACCTTTGTCGCCAAAGTGGGCTTTTTGTAGCCAAAAAATATAATATTATTAATAATTCCTTTATTTTTGTCATAGGGTACACGGCACTCCAGGTCGGCAATAAAAGCTGTCATAAATGACAGCTTGGCAGATCTGCAAATCAGCATGCACTAGACAGCGGTACAGCGACATTGTTTATTAAAAATATAATTATTATGCCGTACACTATACACCCTTATAAATCAAATATTTCTGTACTAGAATGGGTAGGACCCATAATTATATTGATATATGGCAGGAAACAATCACAAAACAACTTTATCTATCCAATAACAATAACACAAATGCATACAAAATTACAGTCGAGTCTGGCAAAAGAAAAGAGTCATAATTGTATTTCACCCGTCCGGAGGAAACAATAATCCTGAACTAGGGCTAAAAACAGGTAAAGCAAACACAGTGACTTGGAGTAAGGGGAATAGACTTAGCTGAAGGAGAAGTATGAGACAAAATCACTCAGTAGCAAGGAGAAAAAAAATAGCAAAATTGGGACGCTCAACGAAAATCAAAGCCAGAAATATGATCATTTGGAGATGTAATATTTTCTGTGGCCTGTAAATGTGCGTATTTCTAGCGAAATTTTTTCTCTCTTTCGTTTTTTTATGATTCGCGGCAGCTGATTTTGCAATGTTTGTAGACCATACGTTGTGCGGCATGTTCTTACTTTCTGTTATTTGCTGTAATGCATGACATTGCTGGGGGCGTTGTTTTGTAGGTTCGCTGTCTTAAGCATGTACCGCCATGCTTTATTTTTTTTATAAGTATTACTTAATCAGTGGTTATATAAAGTCATAATATGCGTCACTTTGTATGTTAACAATAGTTAGAGTGAGTGAAAACGATTATGAATTTCTACCGCACAAAGAAACCTTATTTTGTCGCTTGTAGACCTTTTGTATATTTTCCTTCGCTGTAGACGCCCATACTGACAGCAGCCTAACCTTCAGGAAAACGGGTGTTAGAAAAGACCAGCATAACCTTTTGTGGCAGAATATTGCAGTTATGATATGTGAGGCCGTTTGGTTTGGTTTGGTTTGGTTTATGGCGGTTTAACGTCCAAAAGCGACTCAGGCTATGAGGGACGATACAGTGGAGGGCTCCGGAAATTTCGACCACCCGGGGTTCTTTTACGTGCACTGACATCGCACAGCACACGGGCCTCTAGAATTTCACCTCGAACGAAATTAGACCGCCGCGGCCGGGATCGAACCCCCGTCTTTCGGGCCGGCAGCCTAGCGCCATAGCCACTCAGCCACCGCGGCGGCCCCGTTACCTTCAGAGAGTTTTGTTGCTAGGTTAAGAAGAATCGACTGTTGGGCTAGTTAGTGCAGGACTCGAAGACACAAGCCGCAAGAGTAGACAGGACGAATGAAGAACGAACACGGACAAGCCGCTTATTGCAGCTGTAGCTTACTGCACGAGCTCGCCTTTTATAGCAAGTTGCAAGGAAAAAATCAAACACGAACTCCTGCTCTAGCATCATAACGACGTACAAAAAGTAGCCATAAAAGGCTACCTTGATGCGCACTGCAAGGGGTGCAAAAATTGTACTCCGAAGTTTTCTGATTCACGTGTCGTTATTAAGCGTAAGGAAAAGGACAGCAGAGAAATAGTTCAAGCCTTCCTAATCAAAAAAGCAGGTGAGGTATCTGATCACCCCTACTGTATATCAGACAAACAAAATAGCATGTGTATTTGGCCGAGAGTGTGAATTCATATAGACACAGCCATTGTCACAATACAGCGTGAGTTTTCTTTGTTTTCTTTTTCCTTGCACCTTACTATAAAAGGAGAGCCCGTGCAGTAGACTAAAGTTGCAGTAAGCGTCTTGTCCGTGTTAGTTCTTCGGTCGTCCTGTCCGCTCTTGCGCCTTGTGTCTTCGACTTTCTTACGAGGTGGATTATAAGGTGATCCCTGGATAAGCTGTCATCAAAAGTAACTCGTTAAACTTTAAAACTGCAAAGACGTTTGATCAGGATAGAGTGTATGGTTATAGTCTTGTGTTAAATTGAAATTTCTACCATTTGCTTTCAACACTATGCATTCAGTATTGCGCACTCTAACCGTCAGTTGTTTTTTTTTATCAGTTCTTCTAGAGCAAGCAGTGTGGTTTCTACGGAGTAAAATAATTCTTCGGCGCCTTTTTTCTGTTAAGATGCTCGTGTCCTCGGCATATATAATAAATTATGCAGAAGCGGAAATATACAATGAATTATGGATATACATATACATTTACGTTTATATAGATTGCGAATAGGAATTACACTAAAATATTGCCGTGAGGTACCCCACTAGACACCTGCAATTGTTCTAAAACAAAGTCAACAACTTTAACTATTTGTTTTCTATGCTCCCATTTAATTTGTATTAAAATTACAGCAATGCCACGAAAACCATGCCACTCAACTTTACGAAATATTATTTCATAATTCATAAGGTCGAAAGCCTTTAGAAAGTCCAGAAATGTTATAAGCATGCAATCATCTTTCTAAAAAAGAGTTGAAATATGTTCTTTTATTATGACAATGGCAAATTCGGTACTTGGACCTTTCAGAAAGGCATACTGATATTTCAGAATTAAAATATCTTCTTGTTCGAATCTGCTAAAGTGGCTTAATATAACTTCATGAACAGTTCTAGGGAAATAGATGTAAATTGGCCAGTAGTTATTCATTGCATATTTGTTCACCTTTTTGTAAACAACTGTTACCCATGGAAGCGGAATTTTGTGAGAAAAGGCGTTTTGACTGAAGCCAAGGTTAAAAATATGTGTTATCACTAGTACAAAGAGGTCAGCAGATCGACAACATAACTGATCCTTTGCCGTAAGTGAGTTCCATATTTCAACCACCGGTTGAGAAGAGGAGAAAGTCGGCGCTCTTCAAGTTCGCTTTCGTATGCTGTCTAAATGGTACTGACGGCGGAGAGTAAGAGTGCGGGATAAAAGTAGAACCGCTTAGAATTCTTCGCGCCAGGAGTGCTCACACACTCCTCAGTTTATTTTCAAGCTTTCTTTTTTATGTGAACTCTTGTCACTATCACTTTTAAATTTTGCTTATTAGCTTCTGCCTGTGTTGTTCTTTCTTTTATTGTTGCCGTTCTTCAGTCGCTATGTTGCGTCGACATTTAGTGGCCCTATGTTTGACAGTACACCAGGCCTTCCGGTCCTCCAGTGTCTCCCGGAGTTCACACAATTTCACCTTCTCTGCGGCGCTGGTGCCACATAACCATCTCATCTCCTGCCGTGCCCTTCACCTTCTGCCCTCATTCTTATCCGACATCAGGGTGATTCAAATGCCCTCTCTCTTCGCATTACGGGGCCACAGTAAATGAGCTTCAAGTTCCACATTAAGCCTTCCAATGAGCAGGCAGCGTTGATAGCCACAAGTACTAGTTGCTTCGACCTGCTTGCAATCCCAGGAACTAACAGCAGTCTTCTCCTGCATCACAGTTCTATAGTGTAAACAATTTTTCTACGCTATGCCTTTTTATGGCCCACTCTGAAAGCCATACATTACCACTGCGTAAGCCATAGTTTGAGTTATGCGGATATTTGTCGGCAGAGTAATCCTCTGCTTTTTATTACTCTGTCAAAATTTGCCATAGCTTTCCTTTCACGAGCAAGCGTCTTTTTTCTTCATGGCTGCACTCCCCGTCCACGGTAATCTCTCAGTCAAAAAAAAAAATCTTTCATTGGTTTCATTTGTTCCTCTCCTATTTACCAGGAAGCGATGGTGCCAGATATCATGGTCTTCTTTTTACTGTTGATTTTAAAGCCAGCTTTCGCACTCATCTTTTTCGCCCTCATCAAGAGGCTCATGCGTACCTCTTCCCTTTCAATCGTTAGAGTGCTATCATCTGCTTATCTCAGGTTTTTTCCTGCAATCTTCACTACTGCTTGCGTCTCATTCAGCGTAGTATTTGCCATGATGTACTTTGAGTATGAATTAAAAAGCATCGTGACAATATTGCTACGCTACTAACAAGCCGCCGCGGTGGCTGAGTGGTTATGGCGCTCGGCTGCTGGCCCGAAAGACGCGGGTTCGATCCCGGCCGCGGCGGTCGAATTTTGATGGAGGCGAAATTCTAGAGGCCCGTGTGCTGTGCGATGTCAGTGCACGTTAAAGAACCCCAGGTGGTCGAAATCTCCGGAGCCCTTCCCTACGGCGTCTCTCATAGCCTGAGTCGCTTTGGGACGTTAAACCCCCATAAACCATAAACCAACCTACGCTACTAACTACTCTAGTGGCGCCATACAGCGGCTAAACTGCATTTTCTGGCAGTTGGCAAGCCTTGAGCCATCTCGGGGCTAGATGCTTCGTCTTCTTCATCTGTCGTGCTGCCTGCTGCCTTGCGCGTTCCAACCTCTTGCGCGTCTAATTAATACAAGTAAACCAGCCCTGCTTACGCCAACCGTTTCTCAGTGACATGTTTGGTGGACTTGCTGGGTAACGGCCCATGTACGCTGACCTCGAGGACACCTTTGACGTCAGCTCTCAACGCGTGGCTACAACACCAGTCCACAAAGCGAGCCGCCGCCTGCGAAGCCTACAACCCGAGTTCGGCCACCTGACAGCGCCGGTAAGGGCCATGACATCCACCGCGGCTAGCCAGACAAGTCAGCACTCCGGGAATGCCCCGCCATTTGTCCTTCACGCACCTCGGTCGCCGCCAGCGTTCCACGGGGACAGGTTCGGGGACGTCGAAGACTGTTTGGCCAGCTTTGACCGAGTGGAGGGTTTCAATGAGTGGGACGGCGAGCGCAAGCTGCGCAACGTCCACTTTGCGCTGCAGGACTCGGCCAAAACGTGGTTTGAGAACCACGAAGCTTCCTTTACCACCTGGGAGGCTTTTCGACGAGAGCTGCTAGCGACATTTACGAGCAGCGAAAGAAAACAGAAAGCTGAAATCGCCCTGCGCTCGAGATCACAGCAACCGATCGAGGGCGTCGCGATGTTCATCGAGGACATGACCCGACTGTTCAATGGGGCCGACCCTGCTATGCCCGAAGCCCAGAAGGTACGCCACTTAATGCGTGGCGTAAAAGAGCAGCTGTTTGCCGGACTGGTCCGTGACCCGCCACGAACAGTGTCCGACTTCACCAAGGAAGCAATGGGTATCGAGCGCTCTTTACAGGAACGGGCGCCCACTACGGACGTCAGGCTGCTGTAGCAGCCGCTTCCCAGTCCCAGTACACGCCTACGTCGCTGCCCGCCGAGGCCCTTCGGGAGATTGTAAGAAGCCTGGTGCGCGAGGAACTGGCGAAACTTCGCTTTAAAGCTCCACAGGTCTGCGTCGCTGCCGTTACGGACGTGGTCCGCGAAGAAATCCGACGAGCTGTGCAGCCACCCCCAGCTCCACACCCGGCGCCCTCCGTTATGACGTACAACGAGGCGCTACGATGTCCCGGGCCAGCGATGCGAGCCTTTTCCCCCATGGCTCCTGTGCAATACCTGCAGGAGCCAATCGTAACAGCACCCTCCGTGCCGCAGGAGTTCAGGCCCCCCGTGAGAAAAGCGCACGTTTGGCGTACGCCAAACAATCGGCCGCTCTGTTACCACTGCGGAGAGCCTGGCCACATCCTACCGCAGGATGGGTTTAAGGGGGTTTTCACCTGACGCACCTCGACCACGCTACGGTGAAAGACCACGGGATATCGAACAGTACTTGGCTGAAAACGTGCAATCTTCGACCTCGCAGCGACGCCAGTCCCGATCGCCATCCCCAAGGCGGTACTCTTCGCCCGGCCGCCCGTCATCCTCTGGCCAGTTCAGAGGTACGTCCCCACGTCGGGAAAACTGAAGACGGCGTCCTCCGGGGGTAGGGCTGCCGCTACTGGACCGAGTCAAGAGCCTCCACCCGACGATTCGCCGCGACGCTCCGACCGACGACGACCTGACCAGACGACCTCGACGACGCGCTGCGACCGACTGGCCTCCGCCGAAATTCCGGTATCCGCCGACAACCACGACGTTACCGCACTCGTGTATACCGACGCCGATTTTTCGGTAATGAGCAGACGGTTAGCCACGGTCTTGAGGAAGGTTCTGACCCCTTGGTCTGGGCGGCAGATCCGAACAGCTGGTGGCCACGTGGTAACTCCGATCGGTGTCTGCAGTTCGCGAATCCAGATCTGCGGTATTACTTTCCCTGGTTGCTTTGCTGTGTTACCCGAGTGCTCCAAAGACCTCATACTCGGTTTGGATTTCCTTCAAGAGTACGGTGCCGTTATCAACCTCCAGGAGCTAATCATGTCGTTTTCCACCCAAGGTCCTGTCGACGACGATACCGAGCCACGCAGGGCTAAGTTATGCGTCTGTGACGACCACGTTTAGATCCCATCAAGATCCAGCATGTTTGTTACTGTAGAGTGCGATAACAGCACCAAAATTCGTAGCATTGCTGAAGCCAACATGTCGCTGCTCCTTGGTCGGCAAGTCCGTGTTGCTCGAGGAATTGTTGAACTGGACAAGGGCCTAACCGAACTCTTGGTGACCAATTTTGGTTGTGAACTTCAGTGCTTGCCTGTCAGAACAGCTATTGCGTATTTCGAGGAACTCGGGACAGCACGCTTTGTCCGCAGCTCCGGCATCAGTGGAGGAACCGACCACTCCCATAAACACTGACGTGAACCCAAACCTCCCAACTAACCAGAAACGCTGCTTAAAAAGCGTTATCCAGTCTTTCTGCGACTGCTTTGCCTCGACCTCCAAGGTTAGGCAGACACCGCTCACAAAGCACCGAATTATAGTTGACGCCAACCAACGGCCGTCATGTCAGCCACCCTGCCGCATCTCTTCGAAGGAGCGCGATGCCATTCGCCGCCAAGTTCAAGAAATGCTCAAGGACGACGTGATACAGCCGTCGACGAGCCCGTGGGCGTCGCCTGTTGTTCTAGTGGCAAAGAAAGATGGAACCCTACGGTTCTGCGTTGATAACAGACGTTTAAACAAAATCACTAAAAAGGATGTTTATCTTCTCCCGCGTATTGATGACTCCCTGAACCGGCTGCGCCACGCCAAGCACTTCTCATCGCGAGATTTACGAAGCGGCTATTGGCAAATCGAAGTGGACGAACGCGACCGGGAAAAGACCGCCTTTATTACACCGGACGGTCTGTACGAATTCCGGGTGCTCCCTTTCGGCCTGTGCTCGGCTCCTGCAACCTTCCAGAGGATGATGGACACCGTTCTTGCCGATCTCAAATGGCAGTCCTGTCTCATGTACTTGGATGACGTCATCTTTTCTGACACGTTCGAAGAGCACCTGAGTCGCCTGCGCGCTGTGTTCGAAGCAATTCGGTCGGCCGGTCTTTCCCTGAAGCCCGAAAAGTGTCACTTCGCTTGCGAAGAGTTGAAGTTTCTAGGCCACATCGTGAGCGCTAAAGGGGTTAGCCCTGACCCCGATAAGACTGCTGCCGTGGCTGCTCTTCCTGTGCCCACCGATAAGCGCAGTGTGCGCCGCTTTCTGGGTCTCTGCGCCTATTATCGGCGTTTTAAGCAGAACTTCTCCCAGATCGCTGAGCCCCTCACACGACTCACGCGACTCACGAGCAACAGCAAGCCTTTGAAGACCTCCGCACGCGTCTCCAAAATACGCCCATCCTTGGAAACTTCGACGAGTCAGCCGACACTGAACTACACACAGACGCCAGCAACATCGGCCTCGGTGCGGTCCTTGTGCAGAGGCAGGATGGTCTCGAACGCGTAATCGCATACGCGAGCCGCACCTTGTCACGATCGTAGGCGAACTATTCCACCACCGAAAAAGAATGCCTGGCCATTGTGTGGGCAGTAACAAAATTTCGCTCGTACCTGTATGGCCGCCCTTTCAGGGTCGTCAGTGACCACCACTCGCTGTGTTGGCTGGCGAACCTCAAAGATCCCTCGGGACGGCATGCACGCTGGAGCCTTCGACTTCAGGAATTCGATGTCACCATCGTCTATAAGTCTGGTAGGAAGCACAGTGATGCCGACTGTTTGTCTCGTGCTCCTATCGAGAACAACCGAGCTGACCCCGACGACGATTCTGTTTTTCTTGGTGCCATCTCCACGTCCATCCTCATTCAACACCAAAGGGACGACAGCGAACTACGGCCCCTCATTGAGTATCTAGAAGGAAGCGCTCAGTCTCCCCCGCGAATCTTTTCGCGCGGGCTGTCGTCGTTCTGTTTACGTGACGGCGTCCTGTATAAGGAAAACTACAGTCCAACAGAAGCTGTCTATCTTCTCGTCGTGCCTACGGCCATTCGCGACGATGTCCTGCAGGCGAGCCATGATGACCCATTTTCTGGTCACCTGGGTTTTTGTCGAACTTTGGCACGAATACGGCAAAAATACTACTGGCCAAGGGTTGCTGCAGTTTTGAAACGTTACGTACGAACTTGCCGCCAGTGCCAGTGTCGCAAGACGCCGCCGACTAAGCCAGCCGGCCTACTCCAGCCTATTTATCCGCCTCAGGTACCCTTCCACCAAGTTGGCATGGACATACTCGGCCCATTTCCGGAGTCCTCTATGGGTAACCGCTGCATTGTGGTCGCCACCGACTACCTCAGCCGATACTGTGAGACTAAAGCTCTTCCCCGTGGTACTGCTGACGAAATTGCGAACTTTTTTATTCAAAACATTGTGCTTCGTCACGGTGCACCCACCATCGTTTTAACTTACAGGGGAACAGCGTTCACCTCGGCCCTTACGCAGGAGGTTATGCGCCTAAGCGGCACCAGTCACCGCAAAACAACCGCTTACCACCCTCAAACGAACGGTCTCACCGAACGGCTCAACAAGACGATCGCCGACATGATTTCTATGCATGTCGACGCGGACTACCGGAACTAGGATGTCATACTCCCTTACGTCACCTTTGCTTATAATACTGCGGTCCAGGAAACGACACGCTTCACTCCATTTCGTTTAGTACATGGTCGCGAAGCCACAACCATGCTGGATGCAGTGCTGCTTCCAGCTAGCGCTACCCCCTCTGTTATGGGTGCTGCCCAATTTGTTCGTTACGCTGAGGCCGCCCGCCAACCTCCGCCACCGAAATGTGCGTTACCTGCCCGGTGAACAAGTCTAGGTGTGAAGCCCAATGCGCATGAGGGGACGCTCTGAGAAGCTTCTACGCAGATACTTTGGCCCCTACGAGGTGCTCCGCCAGCTCAGTCAAGTTTCCTACGAAGTTCTCTCCCAAGGAACAGTGCGCTCTTCTAGACGGCCGACCTCCGAAGTTGTCCACGTCGCTCGGATGAAGCCGTACCATGCCCGCTAGCCCCTCGCGCCTGTCTACACCACACGCCAGACACGTGCGACTACCCTTGTGGCCCTGCCTGCAATTGCTACCACACCGAGTCGATGTATTCAAGAGTGGCGGAGCAATGCTACGCTACTAACTACTCTAGTGGCGCCATACAGCGGCTAAACTGCATTTCCTGGCAGTTGGCAAGCCTTGAGCCATCTCGGGGCTAGATGCTTCGTCTTCATCTCTCGTGCTGCCTGCTGCCTTGTGCATTACAACGTCTTGCGCGTCTAATTAAAGCAAGTAAACCAGTCCTGCTTACGCCAACCGTTTCTCAGTGACAATATGAAGCCTTGTCATACTCCTTTCCCAGTTTGGAACTAATCGCTTGTTTCATGGCCAACTATAACTCTTGCTTTTTGCCCCGCATGCTGGTCCCTTAGGAGACAGATCATGTGTTCTGGTTCACCCATCTCTTGAAGCACTTCCTGCATATTATGATTTACACAAACAAAACATTTAGCCTAGTCAGTGAAGCCCCAGTTAATTTTTTTCAGAGAATCTCTTTCTTTCTCTATGATCCACAGGAGGTAGGAAATATTCTCCCTTGTTTTTCTGGTCTTACAAAAGCCAGCCTGCACTTCTGCTCGTTCTCAGTTCCCATACTGCTGAACCTTAGGTTATCATGCAAGACTTCGAGCGACACTTTGCTCGCTCGCAGAAGAAGCCACATTGTACGGCACTTTTCACGTTCTTTAGCATCGCCCTTGTCTGAAATGGAGTAAGAACTGACCAACCTTTCAGTCCTGTGGTCACCGCTGAGTTTTCTAGATTGTTTGCATATTAAGTGCACAAGTTTAAAACCATTATTTTTAGAACAACTAAAGAGAACAGCTGGAGAGCCGTCATCTACGCTAGTTTTGTTGTTAGTAACGCTGCCTTATTGCCACTTGGCTTCACTTTTTCAATATCTCGATGGAGTCGGTGATCACCACATCTTTGCGTTGGTCATGGCCATTCGGGTCTTTCTTGTATAGTTCTTTTGCATATTCTTGCGTCCTCTTTATCTCTTCTGCTTTTTTACGTCTCTGCCTTCTTTGTCCTTTACCCTGCCCAATGTTTCTTAGAATCCGCCATTTGCTCGACAGGCCAACGTCCGCCATTTGGTTTTGGATGGATATCTTCAGTAGACAGGGCATTAAGACTTGTGCGATCCCAGGCCGTCTTAGCGCTGATCCGATCGTCCGCCTATGTAGCTTCGCTTTTTCTGAAAGCGCCAGCGTCCATTGTTTACTGTAAATGGCAGTGACCGCGGGTATAAAAATAGTTGTCTCCTAAACTCTATGTCGTCAGCTGTCATGTCTTCACTATAAAGGGACGTCATATACTGCAACCTTTGCTTGGAGCTTTTCGACTTTTCCTTGGGGATCATTGCTTTCGCAAGTAGTGCCACTGACGTCGAAGCACTACATTGTAAACGACGAACCCTTGAGCGCAGAGTACTTTAATTCGTTCCACAAAAAGGAATATTCCGTGCTTTAATATCTGAATATGGGACAAAGTGTACTCCACAGCACTTCTGCCTGTGCGAAACCAAGTGTGAGAACTGCGCCTTTCACGTCGTGATAGGGGGCCACCAGTACAGTGTACATCAACTAAGTTCATTTTAGTCTCGTTAATTTTTTATTAGCATTATTATGAACAGCGTGTAATAGTGAATTTAATAGCATTAGTATGAAGAGTGGGGTGGAAGAGTGCACGCACAAAGAACCCACAAAGAAAAAAATATTAGACACTATCAAACAACAAAATTAAAAACTGTAAGCAACGTCTCTTCTTAGCATTATGAATACTGCTTAATTAATGCTATTCTGCAAAGAGAGCAGTTTGGCAATATCAAGCAATCAAAATTATATTCTTTTAAGAACAACAACAGCAGCAATAAAATAACGTATCTGATATACATTGCACAGCTGTTAACCAGTGTGTTATAAATAACAATAACAATAATAAAAATATTAAATTCTTGGTTGTTGCAATGCCATGACACATACACGAGCCTGCCAAAGCCAACAGAGGGCTTCTGGGGCAGTGCCTGGCAGCATGGGTAGGTCACAGCATACGGCACTTTCATTTCACATTGCAAAACAAGTAGACTAAATATAGAGAAAGGCAATAAGAAAAGAAGGGAGAAATGAGAGACAGAAAGAAAAATACTGCCCTCATTTTAATAAAACCTACAAACTTAAGACAAAATTATTAACATTTTTCCGGTTGCTTAAAGTGATAGCATCATTTGGTAAGCCGTTGAAAACACTTGGCGAATAAAAAGCACCTATACGTTCACCATATATTGTCCGTACTTTGGGCAAAACAACACGATGGCGTGGACGGAATGCGTGAACGGGAAAATATGGGTGGCAGAATTCCTTATTCCGCAGATACTGAAAATTAACAGTTTCTTTAAATAATAACGTGATTGAAGGCATACGCGAGCACGAGGAAAGACTCCAATTTTTGGTGATTGGCACGCCATACATCACAGCACGGTTTATATTCTTCAGTAATCAATCAAAGTTATGGCGCCGAAACACTAAGGCAAAGTAAAAAAAAAACAAATTCTAATTCGCAGCACACTCCACGCCAATGAATGAGCTATAGTTTTCCTTTTGTAAATTGGGCATAATGCTTTAATAGAGTATATCAGGCATTGCAGTCATTGCATTAAACACCATGGTGAAGAAACAAGCATGAAAAAATATTCTTACAATTCTATTCAATTTGGTCCAAAAAAAGTAGGAATAAAACCTTGGGGAAGATTTTCCATTTCAAACTTGTGCACCTCAGGCCCAGCTTGTCATAGTCGGTATCAGTGGGTGGTATTAAAAATTTTCTTTTGAAACCAGCGCGCGAATTTCTTTGCGGAGAAGTAAACATAGTTAACGGAAAGTGAGCTAGCTAGCTATATCCTAATATGTATATCAGTAAAATGCTGCAGTAATCACGCAGTCTGAGTAACTGCGTTATTTTGAACTCCATACACAGTGGTCCCGATGGTGCGCTAGGTGCTGCGGAGTTGATAAACTCTAAAGTTCTATTCCCCAGTATTATTAAAGTATCAAGAGGAGTACGTTGTATGAACCCGCAAATCTCAATGCTGTATGCGATGTGTGACTGAAATATGCAAAAGTAAACTGCCCTTAAAATTTTCATGTCGAAATATTTTCGTGCTTTTGACATAGCGAAGGATGAATGTGACAGTTTTTACAGAGGTTGTTTTAATGTTTTTTTTTTTAGTTTAATTCAGCGTCGAGCGTAGCGACTAAGTAAAGAGTTGTTGATACTTGTTGCATTCGTTCCTGCCTATCTGTATATTAGGAGCTTGCATATTGCTTCGCTTATAAACCGTTTTAAAAATTATCTAATTAGTTTTGGCAACACATAAAGATCTTCTGTTTGACAGATGACAGTCATTTAACTTCTGACGCTCCCTGTTTATAGTAAGTTCTTCTTGAGTTGCACTCTGAGAGGTTACTGAACTAGCTCTGTCGTCACGTAATTATAGCAAGTGCACTAGATAAACAATCCGGCAAGTCATCATCAGCCTGACTACACCCACTGCAGGACAAATGCCTTCGCACATCTCTCTAATTAACCGTGTCTTGTGCCAGCTGTGGCCACCCTATCCCCGCAAACTACTTAATTTCATTCGCCGAGTTAACTTTCTGTCGCCCCCTGATACGCTTTCCTTCCATTGTAAAATCCGGTCTGTTACCCTTAAGCTCCGTCGCTTATCTTGACTTCGCATTGCATCCCTGCACAAGCCCATTTCTTCTTCTTGATTTCGAGCAGGACGTCATTCACACATGCTTGACTCACTCTGTTTTCTTCTTGTCTCTTAACGTTACACCTACGATTTTCCTTTCCATAGGTCGCTGCGCTGTCCTTAAGTTGATCCCGTTTAGAGTTACCCTCCATATGCTGCTGCCCAATAAGTGAGCACTGATATGATACGGCGGTTATACACCTTTCTGTTGGTGGATATTGTAAACTGCCACTCGTGATCTGCGCAAACCTCAAAAATGCGCGGGTTCGAACACGACCGCGCCGGCCGCGTTTCGATAGAGGCAAAACGCAAAAGGCGCCCGTGTGATCAGCGATGTCAGCGCACGTTAAAGATCCCCACGTGTTCGAAATTATTCCGGGCCCTCCACAATGGCACCGCTTTCTTCCTTTCTTCTTTCACCCCCTCCTTTATCATTTCCCTTACGGCACGGTTCGGATGGCCACTGAGATATATGAGACAGTTACTGCGCCATTTCCTTTCCTCAAAAACCAAATTTCAAGTTGCCCCGCCGCGGTGGCTCAGTGGTTAGGGCGCTCGACTACTGATCCGGAGTTCCCGGGTTCGAACCCGACCGCGGCGGCTGCGCCTTTATGGAGGAAAAATGACAAGACGCCCGTGTGCTGTGCGATGTCAGTGCACGTTAAAGATCCCCAGGTGGTCGAAATTATTCCGGAACCCTCCACTACGGCACCCCTTTCTTCCTTTCTTCTTTCACTCCCTCCTTTATCCCTTCCCTTACGGCACGGTTCAGGTGTCGATCGATATATGAGACAGATACTGCGCCATTTCCTTTCCCCAAAAACCAATTATTATTATTATTAATGAATTTCGTCATTCTTATTTGTTTAGTTATCTCACTCTCGTCATCGGGATCTGCGGTCACTACCTGCCCTAAGTAGACGTATTCTCTTACCACTTCCAGCGCTTCGCAGCCAATAGCAGGCTGTATGAGAAGGAACTCAAATGTTTTTACGCGATATTCTCAAAACAACAGCTACATTGAGGTTCAATTGCTTATACCATTTATAGCACCATTTCTAAATACGCATAAAAAGATTTTTTAAAATATGGTGTTTTTCTTTTAACATATGTGTACAATAGAACGCAGTCATCAGTAAACAGGCCAACACACTCATTCTCGGAAATAGCAGCCGGCAGATCATTCACATAAATGATAAAACGCAGTGGCTCTAAGACGCTCCCTAAGGGTACATCCGAAGTAAGCGCAACCGCGTTATGTTTGCAGCCATTGCTGTGTTCTATGTACTGTGGTTTAGATAAACTTTTATCCAATTAACAATGTAAGCACGGATGGCAATACTTTCATGTTTGCAGACGAGATTAGTGTCTTGAACCGCATCAAACGCTTTACGGACGTGTAAAATAAGTCCATCCACCTACCCTTATTTATCTAGTACAACTTCAAATTCATGAACTCTCGTAATTAACTGCGTTACAGTTTACATGCCCTATCGAAAGCCGTGTTCCACAGGTGTGATAATGCTATTATCAACCATAAAAGAGTTACGATAACCAGAAAATATGTTTCAAATAACTTGCAACAAGAAATGAATCAAATTCGTCGGTAATTTGAAGTAGTTACTTGTCCTCTTTTTATGAATTGGTTCGACCCGGGCTATCTTCCAATCATCCAGTATAGCAGCCAGAACTAAAGAAACTGAGAAGATATTCGTTAGAAACTTATATAACTGGGCTGCAAAACGTTTTAAAAGAAATTTTGATAGCCCATGGCGACTAGCGCATTTTTCATCCAGAGTGTACATGGCATGTACAGAACACTTTCAACAAATATATTTAGTACATTATTAGGACATTTGATACGGATTTTAGCAGCGGATACTAGCTGCGTGAGAAACACGCTTTGAAAATACCAATTAAACTCTTGCGCTATCATTATATAGTCGGTTACAACGTCATCGTTTCTTCAAGTTTTGTTCAACTGATCAGTTAATCGACCTAAAAAATAAACTTTTTGGGCATCAATCCTGATAACTTTGGAATCATCGTGTTAAAACAACGAGGCTTGGCTAATTTTAACTTTCAAGCATTTCAACTATTTGTACATGCAACTTTTCCAAGGAATGTATTCTATTCTTCTTACATTTCTTCACAATTTCGTGACTTATACAAAGATTCGGACAATTATTATGAGCCTCTCCACGTTGAAAAAAATGTTCAGAACTGTGCTGCAGTGCATCCTTAAAGCGCTGCCATAAAAGCCATAGCTGCAAGGTTTATCTAACTCTGACTCTAGAGAGTCGATAACAGTGTTACCATCAGCAGGAACATTGACCTTAGTAATTCTAAAAGGACGCAGCCCACAGGCAGCTGGCGAGGCACAACCGAAAAACAAAAGACGATGATCGGATATTCCACTTTCATAGTTAAGCACTCAACCGAAATAGTTTAGGTTAAGAAATAATGGGTCTAGAAAAGACGGCTCACCGGTGCGATCAAGAAATGTTTGCTTTAGGTTAAAAGAAAATATAATGTCTAAAATAATTGCACTTGCGCCATGAATACCTACACATTAGACAAAACCGATCATTAAAAGCTTGCGCAAAACCTCCCAGACGGCCTGCTGACGGAAAGCCAAGAAATTAGCAAGAGTACGCTTAAGCTGCGCTTTTGTGCCCCACCGCTGCCCGCAGCGCTCCCTTATACTCCTACGCTGTAATAACAACTACGATGTTTTTGCTAACACTGCACTGACAATTTGGCGCCCAGGCAGCATGAAAAAACCACATGACTATTCTGCACTTTTGAGCAGACTTTTTTACATCTGGATGCTCTTTTGGCTCTGTTTCCTTCATGGGCTATCCGGAGTGACTGTACAACTTATTTGTCCGCATTGGTAAGTTGTATTCAAGCTTATTCCTTTTTGCTCTAATGGCTTATTAACAATTTATTTTGGCATCACCACGACTTGCTAGTGTTTTCTATGAGTTTTTCAGGAACAGCGCATGAGCTCATGAGGCAATGTCGCGCAATTTCCGGAAGAGTGTTTTCTTATGCACTGCCAGCAGTGGTCCAGCACAGCACGAATTCTGGCGAGATTATGCTGAACTGAATGATGTGAATTACAGCTGTCTTTCCGGTGGAGTGCTTATTTTACATAGCGCGTGCACGCCTGAGCACATGCTGACAGCCCTTCCTGCTCCTTGGCGTATGTAAATAGCATAGTTCGAGGAGGTAGAAAAGGCAGAGAGGGCTGGTGGTTTTAATAATAATAATTGGTTTTTGGGGAAAGGAAATAGCGCAGTATCTGTCATATATCGTTGGACACCTGAACCACGCCGTAAGGGAAGGGATAAAGGAGGGAGTGAAAGAAGAAAGGAAGAGGTGCCGTAGTGGAGGGCTCCGGAATAATTTAGACCACCTGGGGATCTTTAACGTGCACTGACATCGCACATCACACGGGCGCCTTAGCGTTTTTCCTCCATAAAAACGCAGCCGCATTCTCAAGAAAACGACCAACATCGGTCGATGTCTATTGCAAGGCATCAGTGATTGTATCCTTCTGAACATACGTGACACTAGCATTTCTTACAGGAAATAATAGAGGATCCAAAGAAACTGAGTTATGGGTTTTCCCTTTCCACAAAATATATTACACCAATGAATCGCTAAAACAAAGTCTTTTCACTGCTCCAATCTATCATCTCTTATTGATCACCGATTCAAAGTGAGTGTTCAATGTTGCCGAACTAACCAGTACTTTAATTCTTTCCTTCCCAACGCCAGCTCAGAATGGAACAACCTGCCTGCCTCATAGTCTCCATCCCAAAACCAGAAGCATTCAAATCTGCACTCTACATCATCCATGTTAATATCTCTCCTTTTGTATTTGATTTTGATGAAATATTTACCACACCTCTCTGTAGCTCCTGAACAGCCCTGGCAGTAAATAAATAATAAATAAATATAAAAATAAATAAATAACCTGTGTCGTATTCGAAATTATCACGTTGAGAATGCGCATCGTCGCGATAGCAGATATTACAAACCTACCATTTTGATTTCTAGCGTTCTGACATTTTATTTTCCACTGGCAGTTGTGAACCTGTTTCGGTGGAAGTTCATAAACCATTCCTTTCTACACTAAAACTTCCTGGTGGGCGAGTTGGTAGTTCATCTTGATGTAGAGAGTTCATAGCGCAAACAGAAGGTTTTGTTTGTTTGTTTGTTTGTTTGTTTGTTTGTTTGTTTGTTTCCAGGAAAAAAAGAGTAAAGTGCACAGGTCTGCTCACTGGCTCAAGCCGATCCACAACCGCTGCCACGTGCAGATAGTAGGAGAGCTGAAAGAGGGGGATAGAAAGACGGGATAGTAAAGACGCGCTAAAGACAAGGCCGATCCCGGTGGTAGTGCAATACCGGGCCAACCGGTGGCGGAAGTGAAGCAACCTTCAAACTCTCCGCCACATTTCAAAAAATAAGTCTAATTGGACCCGTAACAGATTTTCTACGGGGTCCGGACATTCGCCTGCAGCGGCACGCACACACAGCGCCTGGGCATGTGTCGCAGCTCTTGTTCTTGTCTCGGTTTGCGCTATAAGCCCCTTTATATTCCTAATAAGAACACCTTAACTGGAACCGTATATTGCTCCCCCTCTTCCTTCTGCACCCAATTCTGCACCTACACCTCTACACACCTCTATACCTACGACCTACATGCTCTATTCCTGGTTGCCCTAACACACTTATTGACCACATTTTAGCTAATATAAGTTCCTCCCGTACTGCCGGAATCGTTGATGTTAATATAACTGATAATTATCTTTTATTTTACTTGGCCACGAAGGTTACTGTAACCACAGATACACGCACAAGTTACAGAAAATTTCCACTGATAACAGCCCCTACAGAGTGCAGCCATACAGCTCTCTTGGAAGACAGCTGCTCTGTTTCGGCTTTTCGTACGTTTACCAGAATAACTGACAAACTTAACTCCTGTACAACTACTTCAAATAACGCGAAAAAGGTTTCCAAATTCAGAAACCCATGGATTGCCGCAAGGCTACTGCGTTCCATTTGTGAAAAATATTATCTCCGAAAGAAACTAAAAAAAAAACAGCCGTTTAGCTTCACCTTTCGAAACCGCTTCAAAAAGTACTTTCAGACTTTATCAGCTGTGCTTAAGAGCCCCAAGCATCGTTATTATTTACCTCAAATTCAATGCAAGGAAAAAAATACACGCAAAAACTGTCAACTAAACAGATCAGTTCATAAATCAAGCTACCCCGGGGCCTGCTCCTACCAACCTTTGCGATGGCACCAATATCTTAAATGCTGCACATATCGAAAACGCTTTCAATGGCAGTATCACCACTCATATTGCAATTGTTAACCAAAAATCACCAGTGTGCACTCGTACCCCTCAATAGCCAACTTCACCAGTGGCTAACTTCTACAAATCAGGTACTTTACACGTTGAAAATTTAAAAAATACAGGTACCGGGCTTCACTGGATTGTTCCTGCCAAAATGTACCTTACAGCATGCCATATCTCCCCAGTTCTTGTTCACTCGATTCATAATATGTTAAAAATTGGAAGTTTGCCTAATCAGCTAAACTGTGTAAAAGTGAAACTGGTTTTCAAGAAAGGTGATCGATGTAGGTAAGCAACTATCGTCACATTACTATACTACTTTTCTTCAGCAGACTGAGTAAAAAACTGCAGTACCTTGACTTATAAATGAATTTTCTTATAAATTTTTACAATAATTATAATTTTAAAAGTCTAATTCCGAAAACCCAACCGTTTCGGATTTATAACATAACTGCACTATCGGGTTTGAAAAAACAAAACATGTGTCCATGAAATTGCATCACCAGGCCTGGGGTGCTGCCTGATCTCGATGACCAGAACCGACAACGCCTTCCCTCACTAGAACAGGATTTGGTCATGCTGGTGTAGTACTTGGCCACAAACTTCTACGACCAAAGCAATTAACCATCGGCCCTCAGTCGCCACCGGCTGCGGAGCAAATGACCAAGGTGGCGGTCAGACCTGTGACGCAGCGGAGCATGCTGGGAGTCTGTGGCTCCAGACAGGCCTCCTTTGACATCTCAATCTGGGAACGTTTAACGCTAGAACCTTATTCAGTGAGGCTAGCCAAGCAGTGCTGCTCGAGCAACTAGCAGGCATTAAATGGGATGTCATATGGCTTACTGAAGTTAGGAGGACAGGTAAGGCGTATACAGTACTATCCCTCAACGCAAAAGAATACAACAGTTGTATCTTACCAGTACTCACCTACAGGCAGACACGTGAATGCTAACGGAAAAGGTTCAGCTCAAGTTAAGGACTACGCAGTGAGCTATGGAAAGAAAAATGATAGGCATAACGTTAACAGACCAGAAGCGGCCAGAGTGCGTGAGGGAATAAACGCGGGTAATGACATTCTAGTCGGAATCAACAGGGAGAAATGGGCTTGGGCAGGGCATGTACTGCGAAGGTAAGACAACCGTTGGTCGAAGGCAAGACAACCGTTGGTTCTTAAGGGTAACGGTCAACACGGTTAATTAGAGAGACATGGGAGAAGCCTTTGCCCTGCTGCTGCTGCTGCTGCTGCTGCTGCTGCTGCTGCTGCTGCTGCTGCTGCTGCTGCTGCTGCTGCTGCTGCTGCTGCTGGCTGCTGCTGGCTGCTGCTGCTGCTGCTGCTGCTGCTGCTGCTGCTGCTGCTGCTGCTGCTGCTGCTGCTGCTGCTGCTGCTGCTGCTGCTGCTGCTGCTGCTGGCTGCTGCTGGCTGCTGGCTGCTGCTGCTGCTGCTGCTGCTGCTGCTGCTGCTGCTGCTGCTGCTGCTGCTGCTGCTGCTGCTGCTGCTGCTGCTGCTGCTGCTGCTGCTGCTGCTGCTGCTGCTGCTGCTGCTGCTGCTGCTGCTGCTGCTGCTGCTGCTGCTGCTGCTGCTGCTGCTGCTGCTGCTGCTGCTGCTGCTGCTGCTGCTGCTGCTGCTGCTGCTGCTGCTGCTGCTGCTGCTGCTGCTGCTGCTGCTGCTGCTGCTGCTGCTGCTGCTGCTGCTGCTGCTGCTGCTGCTGCTGCTGCTGCTGCTGCTGCTGCTGCTGCTGCTGCTGCTGCTGCTGCTGCTGCTGCTGCTGCTGCTGCTGCTGCTGCTGCTGCTGCTGCTGCTGCTGCTGCTGCTGCTGCTGCTGCTGCTGCTGCTGCTGCTGCTGCTGCTGCTGCTGCTGCTGCTGCTGCTGCTGCTGCTGCTGCTGCTGCTGCTGCTGCTGCTGCTGCTGCTGCTGCTGCTGCTGCTGCTGCTGCTGCTGCTGCTGCTGCTGCTGCTGCTGCTGCTGCTGCTGCTGCTGCTGCTGCTGCTGCTGCTGCTGCTGCTGCTGCTGCTGCTGCTGCTGCTGCTGCTGCTGCTGCTGCTGCTGCTGCTGCTGCTGCTGCTGCTGCTGCTGCTGCTGCTGCTGCTGCTGCTGCTGCTGCTGCTGCTGCTGCTGCTGCTGCTGCTGCTGCTGCTGCTGCTGCTGCTGCTGCTGCTGCTGCTGCTGCTGCTGCTGCTGCTGCTGCTGCTGCTGCTGCTGCTGCTGCTGCTGCTGCTGCTGCTGCTGCTGCTGCTGCTGCTGCTGCTGCTGCTGCTGCTGCTGCTGCTGCTGCTGCTGCTGCTGCTGCTGCTGCTGCTGCTGCTGCTGCTGCTGCTGCTGCTGCTGCTGCTGCTGCTGCTGCTGCTGCTGCTGCTGCTGCTGCTGCTGCTGCTGCTGCTGCTGCTGCTGCTGCTGCTGCTGCTGCTGCTGCTGCTGCTGCTGCTGCTGCTGCTGCTGCTGCTGCTGCTGCTGCTGCTGCTGCTGCTGCTGCTGCTGCTGCTGCTGCTGCTGCTGCTGCTGCTGCTGCTGCTGCTGCTGCTGCTGCTGCTGCTGCTGCTGCTGCTGCTGCTGCTGCTGCTGCTGCTGCTGCTGCTGCTGCTGCTGCTGCTGCTGCTGCTGCTGCTGCTGCTGCTGCTGCTGCTGCTGCTGCTGCTGCTGCTGCTGCTGCTGCTGCTGCTGCTGCTGCTGCTGCTGCTGCTGCTGCTGCTGCTGCTGCTGCTGCTGCTGCTGCTGCTGCTGCTGCTGCTGCTGCTGCTGCTGCTGCTGCTGCTGCTGCTGCTGCTGCTGCTGCTGCTGCTGCTGCTGCTGCTGCTGCTGCTGCTGCTGCTGCTGCTGCTGCTGCTGCTGCTGCTGCTGCTGCTGCTGCTGCTGCTGCTGCTGCTGCTGCTGCTGCTGCTGCTGCTGCTGCTGCTGCTGCTGCTGCTGCTGCTGCTGCTGCTGCTGCTGCTGCTGCTGCTGCTGCTGCTGCTGCTGCTGCTGCTGCTGCTGCTGCTGCTGCTGCTGCTGCTGCTGCTGCTGCTGCTGCTGCTGCTGCTGCTGCTGCTGCTGCTGCTGCTGCTGCTGCTGCTGCTGCTGCTGCTGCTGCTGCTGCTGCTGCTGCTGCTGCTGCTGCTGCTGCTGCTGCTGCTGCTGCTGCTGCTGCTGCTGCTGCTGCTGCTGCTGCTGCTGCTGCTGCTGCTGCTGCTGCTGCTGCTGCTGCTGCTGCTGCTGCTGCTGCTGCTGCTGCTGCTGCTGCTGCTGCTGCTGCTGCTGCTGCTGCTGCTGCTGCTGCTGCTGCTGCTGCTGCTGCTGCTGCTGCTGCTGCTGCTGCTGCTGCTGCTGCTGCTGCTGCTGCTGCTGCTGCTGCTGCTGCTGCTGCTGCTGCTGCTGCTGCTGCTGCTGCTGCTGCTGCTGCTGCTGCTGCTGCTGCTGCTGCTGCTGCTGCTGCTGCTGCTGCTGCTGCTGCTGCTGCTGCTGCTGCTGCTGCTGCTGCTGCTGCTGCTGCTGCTGCTGCTGCTGCTGCTGCTGCTGCTGCTGCTGCTGCTGCTGCTGCTGCTGCTGCTGCTGCTGCTGCTGCTGCTGCTGCTGCTGCTGCTGCTGCTGCTGCTGCTGCTGCTGCTGCTGCTGCTGCTGCTGCTGCTGCTGCTGCTGCTGCTGCTGCTGCTGCTGCTGCTGCTGCTGCTGCTGCTGCTGCTGCTGCTGCTGCTGCTGCTGCTGCTGCTGCTGCTGCTGCTGCTGCTGCTGCTGCTGCTGCTGCTGCTGCTGCTGCTGCTGCTGCTGCTGCTGCTGCTGCTGCTGCTGCTGCTGCTGCTGCTGCTGCTGCTGCTGCTGCTGCTGCTGCTGCTGCTGCTGCTGCTGCTGCTGCTGCTGCTGCTGCTGCTGCTGCTGCTGCTGCTGCTGCTGCTGCTGCTGCTGCTGCTGCTGCTGCTGCTGCTGCTGCTGCTGCTGCTGCTGCTGCTGCTGCTGCTGCTGCTGCTGCTGCTGCTGCTGCTGCTGCTGCTGCTGCTGCTGCTGCTGCTGCTGCTGCTGCTGCTGCTGCTGCTGCTGCTGCTGCTGCTGCTGCTGCTGCTGCTGCTGCTGCTGCTGCTGCTGCTGCTGCTGCTGCTGCTGCTGCTGCTGCTGCTGCTGCTGCTGCTGCTGCTGCTGCTGCTGCTGCTGCTGCTGCTGCTGCTGCTGCTGCTGCTGC